>NC_079192.1:419074332-419244332 GCF_029499605.1 Hyla sarda
GGAACCTCGTCTAACGTATCATCCTGCACCGACACCATGACTGCCCCAGGAGAGAAAGACAGTGAGTGACCAACACCAGGGGACAGTATTATAGTAGATATATTCTTGTATATAGGAGGCAGTATTATAGTAGTTATATTCTTGTATATAGGAGGCCGTATTATAGTAGTTATATTCTTGTATATAGGAGGCAGTATTATAGTAGTTATATTCTTGTATATAGGAGCAGTATTATAGTAGTTATATTCTTGTGTATAGGAGCAGTATTATAGTAGTTATATTCTTATATATAGGGGGCAGTATTATAGTAGTTATATTCTTATATATAGGGGGCAGTATTATAGTAGTTATATTCTTGTATATAGGAGCAGTATCATAGTAGTTATATTCATGTATAGGAGCAGTATTATAGTAGTTATATTCTTGTATATAGGAGCAGCATTATAGTAGTTATATTCTTGTATATAGGAGCAGCATTATAGTAGTTATATTCTTGTATATAGGAGCAGTATTATAGTAGTTATATTCTTGTATATAGGAGGCAGTATTATAGTAGTTATATTCTTGTATATAGGAGCAGTATTATGGTAGATATATTCTTGTATATAGGAGCAGTATTATAGTAGTTATATTCTTGTATATAGGAGCAGTATTATAGTAGTTATATTCTTGTATATAGGAGCAGTATTATAGTAGTTATATAATTGTATATAGGGGCGGTATTATAGTAGTTATATTCTTGTATATAGGGGGCAGTATTATAGTAGATATATTCTTGTATATAGGAGCAGTATTATAGTAGATATATTCTTGTATATAGGAGCAGTATTATAGTAGTTATATTCTTGTATATAGGAGCAGCATTATAGTAGATATATTCTTGTATATAGGAGCAGTATTATAGTAGTTATATTCTTGTATATAGGAGCAGTATTATAGTAGTTCTTGTATATAGGAGCAGTATTATAGTAGTTATATTCTTGTATTATAGGAGGCAGTATTATAGTAGTTATATTCTTGTATATAGGAGCAGTATTATAGTAGATATATTCTTGTATATAGGAGCAGTATTATAGTAGATATATTCTTGTATATAGGAGGCAGTATTATAGTAGATATATTCCTGTATATAGGAGACAGTATTATAGTAGTTATATTCTTGTATATAGGAGGCAATATTCTAGTTTTTATATTCTTGTATATAGGAGCAGTATTATAGTAGTTATATTCTTGTATATAGGAGCAGTATTATAGTAGTTATATTCTTGTATATAGGAGCAGTATTATAGTAGTTATATTCTTGTATATAGGAGCAGTATTATAGTAGTTATATTCTTGTATATAGGAGCAGTATTATAGTAGTTATATTCTTGTATATAGGAGCAGTATTATAGTAGTTATATTCTTGTATATAGGAGCAGTATTATAGTAGATATATTCTTGTATATAGGAGCAGTATTATAGTAGATATATTCTTGTATATAGGAGCAGTATTATAGTAGATATATTCTTGTATATAGGGAGCAGTATTATAGTAGTTATGTTCTTGTATATAGGAGCAGTATTGTAGTAGTTATATTCTTGTGTATAGGAGCAGTATTATAGTAGTTATATTCTTGTATATAGGAGGCAGTATTATAGTAGTTATATTCCTGTATATAGGAGGCAGTATTATAGTAGTTATATTCCTGTATACAGGAGGCAGTATTATAGTAGTTATATTCTTGTATATAGGAGCAGTATTATAGTAGTTATATTCTTGTATATAGGAGGCAGTATTATAGTAGTTATATTCTTGTATATAGGAGCAGTATTATAGTAGTTATATTCTTGTATATAGGAGGCAGTATTATAGTAGTTATATTCTTGTATATAGGGGCAGTATTATAGTAGTTATATTCTTGTATATAGGGGCAGTATTACAGTAGTTATATTCTTGTATATAGGAGGCAGTATTATAGTAGTTATATTCTTGTATATAGGGAGCAGTATTATAGTAGTTATGTTCTTGTATATAGGAGCAGTATTATAGTAGGTTTTCCCGTATAGGGGTAGGTATCAGGCTGGACCGGTTGTGCAGGTTTTCTATATACACAGTTGCTTTTCTTACATTTCGCCTCCAATAATAGTAAAACTGATGACTTATCAGACATGAGGACATTATATAGATATCAGGAGGAGTCACTGCGATGGTTAATCATTCCCTATGACTAGGACACCCTGTAACCCCCCCCCCCACAGGACAGAGACGTCTATACAGGACACAGATCACTTCCGTGTGGAGGAATACAGGTTATCGGCAGCTTTATGACCCAGTACATAAGAGTTAAAAAATAAAAATAAAGATTATGCAAATAACATTCCGCCCAGTGTTTGGGGGGGGGGGTTCTGCCTAAAAAAAAAAAAAAAAAAAAAAAGTCACAGGAAACGGAAGTGAAACTGAAATTTGCGGTTTGTGGCTGTTCAGCAGCGCCCCCACCAAATACACGACGACGCTTCAAACAGCTGGTGATTCGTTACAATTGTATCAGCTCTGAACTAAAGTAAACAGACCGGACCGATACATTGTAACAAGATTATCAGGATCAGCTCGTTGGGAAAACCGGGGTTTAGAGTAGGGGGGCACTTACTTTTCTATTACTTTGTACTCAATGTAAAACTTAAGTTTAAAAAAAATAAATAAAAAATTATTATTTTTTTTTTAAGTTTGGGGGGGGGGGTTGTCGGCAATGATCATTCACAGGTTAATATTTAGCGTGGGGCGGGGTCAGACGGGGTTCACGTATTTGTCTCCTGACTCCTCCCCCGATTACATGCTCAGTGGCCACCACTTTACGGGAAATGGGGATTCTTTGAAAGAGGTGCGCAAAAATATTCATACCCCCCCCCCCCCCATGGCATTAACTCATAACACAAAACAAGACAAACGCAAAATAACCAGTTGAAAAAGTATTCACACCCCAGAGTAGAACATTATTTCGACTACAACGGAAAATTGGCGGTTGGATTTTATGATGGGAAAAGTGATTCCCACTCACTGTTATCCCCCGATAGGAAGGGTGTGAATACTTTTGCATTAACCTAGGAGTTCAAAAGTCATAGCATAAGCATTATAGACGACGTATATGTTCTATGTGATATCTCTGTCCTGTAATAAATATAACCCCCCCCCCCCCCCAATATCCTAACCACCACCACCTGCTGCTGTGACCGGACACTAAAGTATGTGACCCCCCCCCCCAATCTGACCACAGCAGCTGTTACAGTCAGGTAAGTCTTCACACCTGCACCTACCTGCTGTTCCTGAAGGTCTCTGTGTTGTATGTAGCAGAGCTGAGCGCAGGGAAGTGAATGGGAGGTGGGAGCTGAGAATCTCCTTATACTCACCCCTCCCCCGCCACCGGGCGTCACCCACGTCACATGATGAGTCAACAAATCAGCAATATCTTCATTCCGACACAGAAACAAACCACCAGCTGTGAACAAGAACAGCAGCAGAAGGGGAAACCCCAACCCTAACTCCAACCTCAATCCTAACCCCAACCCCCCCAACCTTAACCCTGACCCCAACCCTAAATTCAACCGCAATCCTGACCCTAACCCCAACCCTCACCCCCAACCTTAACCCTGACCCCAACCTGAACCCCAACCCTAAATCCAACCTTAATCCTAACCCCAACCTTAACCCTGACCCCAACCCTAAATTCAACCGCAATCCTGACCCTAACCCCAACCCTCACCCCCAACCTTAACCCTGACCCCACCTCTAACCTGAACCCTGACCCCCCAACCTTAACCCTGACCCCAACCCTGACCTTAAACCCAACCCTCACCCCCCAACCTTAACCCTGACCCCAACCCTGACCTTAAACCCAACCCCAACCCCCCAACCTTAACCCTGACCCCAACCTGAACCCCAACCTTAATCCTAACCCCAACCTTAACCCTGACCCCAACCCTAAATCCAACCGCAATCCTGACCCTAACCCCAACCTTAACCCTGACCCCACCTCTAACCTGAACCCTGACCCCCCAACCTTAACCCTGACCCCAACCCTGACCTTAAACCCAACCCTCACCCCCCAACCTTAACCCTGACCCCAATCCTAAATCCAACCGCAATCCTGACCCTAACCCCAACCTTAACCCTGACCCCACCTCTAACCTGAACCCTGACCCCACAACCTTAACCCTGACCCCAACCCTAACTCCAAACTCAATCCTAAACCCCAACCCCCCCAACCTTAACCCTGACCCCAACCTGAACCCCAACCCTAAATCCAACCCTTAATCCTAACCCCAACCTTAACCCTGACCCCAACCCTAAATTCAACCGCAATCCTGGACCCTAACCCCAACCCTCACCCCCAACCTTAACCCCCTGACCCCCACCTCTAACCTGAACCCTGACCCCCCAACCTTAACCCTGACCCCCAACCCTAACCTTAAACCCAACCCTCACACCCCCAACCTTAACCCTGACCCCAACCCTAACCCCAACCCTCACCCCCCAACCCTAACCCCAACCCTCACCCCAACCCTAACCCCCAACCCTCACCCCCAACCCTTAACCCTGACCCCACCCTCTAACCTGAACCCTGACCCCCAACCCTAACCTTAAACCCAACCCTCACCCCCCAACCTTAACCCTTACCCCAACCCTAAATCAAACCTCAATCCTGACCCCCACCTCCACCCTAACCTCAACCTCAACCATAACCCCAACCCTTAGCTAAACCCCAACCCCTAACCCAACCATAACCCCACACTTGTATCTCCCACACATTCTGTCACGTAACTCTCTCTCGGATCCTGAATTTTCTACCCCTTGCAGTCAATTGCACAATATGCAGGTGTGAACGCAGCCTAAGAGGTTATTCAGGATTAGAATAAACAAAAGCAGATTTCTTCTTCTAAAAATTTTTTTTTTTTTAAACCAGCGCCATCCCTACCATCAGGTTGTATGTGCTATTGCAGCTTAGTTCTATTAAAGTGAATGCAGCCAAGTTGTAATACCGCACACAACCTAAGGACAAGGGTGGCGCTGGTTTTTTTTTTCCACAAATCTGCAGCTTTTTAAAAAATTTTGATAAAATCTTTAACCCCTACAGGACGCAGGGTGTAAACGTACGCCTTTACCCCTGGATTTTATCAAGTATGCGCAGTAGTGGCGCTCACTTCTAAGATGGAGGGTTCTATCAATGGCGGGGACTCCCTGCTGACAGTGGGCATTAGCGTTCATGCTGATGCCGACCATTAACCCTTTAGATGGCGTAATCAATACTGATCTCACGCGGCGATAGGGGGATACGTTTTTCACCACTGGACTATCCCTTTAAGATGGCGGCCAGAGGTCCCTTTTCCTAGCTGCTCTTACTGGAATCCACTGTATGGTCTGGCAGACTGTATAAGCCGATCGCCAATATCACTGATCAATTCTAGCAATTACAATATATCGCCCCTCCTGTAGGGACTTAACCCCTTGTGCATTCTTGTTTTTTCCTTCTCACCATTCCTCACTTTATGCCAATACAATAAACACGATCCCTGTTGTTACAACGCTTTTTTTTGGCGTCTAAAAAAAGGAAAACTTTTTTTTAAAATTCAGAAAAAAAAAACAATGGGATAAAAAAATTATAAAAAGGCAAAAAATGTCCCCTATACCGCCAAAAATACGGAAAAATAAAAGTGATTTGGAGGGAAAAGTTGAAACATAAAAATTTGTTGAGTCCTCAAGGGGTTAATGTACAATAGACGCATAAAGCTACACGGAGACTGAATACGGTCCGAGCGCCGGAATCATTTGGCCACTGAAGTGAGAGGTAAGTGTTGTCTACAGTGTGAACGCAGCCTTATAGGAGGAGACGTGAGGAGGTAACAGCCTTATAGGAGGAACGTGAGGAGGTAACAGCCTTATAGGAGGAGATGTGAGGAGTAACAGCCTTATAGGAGGAGATGTGAGGAGGTAACAGCCTTATAGGAGGAGACGTGAGGTAGGTAACAGCCTTATAGGAGGAGATGTGAGGAGGTAACAGCCTTATAGGAGGAGACGTGAAGGAGGTAACAGCCTTATAGGAGGAGATGTGAGGAGGTAACAGCCTTATAGGAGGAGATGTGAGGAGGTAACAGCCTTATAGGAGGAGACGTGAGGAGGTAACAGCCTTATAGGAGGAGACGTGAGGAGGTAACAGCCTTATAGGAGGAGATGTGAGGAGGTAACAGCCTTATAGAGAGGAGATGTGAGGAGGTAACAGCCTTATAGGAGGAGATGTGAGGAGGTAACAGCCTTATAGGAGGAGACGTGAGGAGGTAACCAGCCTTATAGGAGGAGACGTGAGGAGGTAAGAGCCTTATAGGAGGAGATCGTGAGGAGGTAACGCAGCCTTATAGGAGGAGATGTGAGGAGGTAACCAGCCTTATAGGAGGAGATTGAGTACCTAGAGTCGAGGAGGTAACAGCCTTATAGGAGGAGACGTAGGTAACAGCCTTATAGGAGGAGATGTGAGGAGGTAACAGCCTTATAGGAGGAGATGTGAGGAGGTAACGCAGCCTTATAGGAGGAGATGTGAGGAGGTAACGCAGCCTTATAGGAGGAGATGTGAGGAGGTAACGCAGCCTTATAGGAGGAGATGTGAGGAGGTAACGCAGCCTTATAGGAGGAGATGTGAGGAGGTAACAGCCTTATAGAGGAGATGTGAGGAGGTAACAGCCTTATAGGAGAGATGTGAGGAGGTAACAGCCTTATAGGAGGAGATGTGAGGAGGTAACGCAGCCTTATAGGAGGAGATGTGAGGAGGTAACAGCCTTATAGGAGGAGACGTGAGGAGGTAACAGCCTTATAGGAAGAGATGTGAGGAGGTAACAGCCTTATAGGAGGAGATGTGAGGAGGTAACGCAGCCTTATAGGAGGAGATGTGAGGAGGTAACGCAGCCTTATAGGAGGAGATGTGAGGAGGTAACGCAGCCTTATAGGAGGAGATGTGAGGAGGTAACGCAGCCTTATAGGAGGAGATGTGAGGAGGTAACGCAGCCTTATAGGAGGAGATGTGAGGAGGTAACAGCCTTATAGGAAGAGATGTGAGGAGGTAACAGCCTTATAGGAGGAGATGTGAGGAGGTAATAGCTTTATAGGAGGAGATGTGAGGAGGTAACGCAGCCTTATAGGAGGAGATGTGAGGAGGTAACGCAGCCTTATAGGAGGAGATAACGGCCTTATAGGAGGAGACAACGGCCTTATAGGAGGAGACGTGAGGAGATAACGGCCTTATAGGAGGAGACAACGGCCTTATAGGAGGAGACGTGAGGAGGTAACAGCCTTATAGGAGGAGATGTGAGGAGGTAACAGCCTTATAGGAGGAGACGTGAGGAGGTAACGCAGCCTTATAGGAGGAGACGTGAGGAGGTAACAGCCTTATAGGAGGAGACGTGAGGAGGTAACGCAGCCTTATAGGAGGAGATGTGAGAAGGTAACAGCCTTATAGGAGGAGACGTGAGGAGGTAACGCAGCCTTATAGGAGGAGACGTGAGGAGGTAACGCAGCCTTATAGGAGGAGATGTGAGGAGGTAACAGCCTTAGAGGAGGAGATGTGAGGAGGTAACAGCCTTATAGGAGGAGATGTGAGGAGGTAACGCAGCCTTATAGGAGGAGATGTGAGGAGGTAACGCAGCCTTATAGGAGGAGATTGTGAGGAGGTAACGCAGCCTTATAGGAGGAGATGTGAGGAGGTAACGCAGCCTTATAGGAGGAGATGTGAGGAGGTAACAGCCTTATAGGAGGAGACGTGAGGAGGTAACGCAGCCTTATAGGAGGAGACGTGAGGAGGTAACGCAGCCTTATAGGAGGAGATGTGAGGAGGTAACAGCCTTATAGGAGGAGATGTGAGGAGGTAATAACCTTATAGGAGGAGATGTGAGGAGGTAACGCAGCCTTATAGGAGGAGATGTGAGGAGGTAACGCAGCCTTATAGGAGGAGATGTGAGGAGGTAACAGCCTTATAGGAGGAGATGTGAGGAAGTAACAGCCTTATAGGAGGAGACGTGAGGAGGTAACAGCCTTATAGGAGGAGACGTGAGGAGGTAACAGCCTTATAGGAGGAGACGTGAGGAGATAACGGCCTTATAGGAGGAGACGTGAGGAGGTAACGGCCTTATAGGAGGAGACGTGAGGAGGTAACAGCCTTATAGGAGGAGACGTGAAGAGGTAACGCAGCCTTATAGGAGGAGACGTGAAGAGGTAACGCAGCCTTATAGGAGGAGACGTGAGGAGGTAACAGCCTTATAGGAGGAGACGTGAGGAGGTAACAGCCTTATAGGAGGAGACGTGAGGAGGTAACAGCCTTATAGGAGGAGACGTGAGGAGGTAACAGCCTTATAGGAGGAGACGTGAGGAGGTAACAGCCTTATAGGAGGAGACGTGAGGAGGTAACAGCCTTATAGGAGGAGATGTGAGGAGGTAACAGCCTTATAGGAGGAGACGTGAGGAGGTAACGCAGCCTTATAGGAGGAGACGTGAGGAGGTAACGCAGCCTTATAGGAGGAGACGTGAGGAGGTAACAGCCTTATAGGAGGAGACGTGAGGAGGTAACGCAGCCTTATAGGAGGAGACGTGAGGAGGTAACGCGGCCTTATAGGAGGAGACGTGAGGAGGTAACGCGGCCTTATAGGAGGAGACGTGAGGAGGTAACAGCCTTATAGGAGGAGACGTGAGGAGGTAACAGCCTTATAGGAGGAGACGTGAGGAGGTAACAGCCTTATAGGAGGAGACGTGAGGAGGTAACGCAGCCTTATAGGAGGAGACGTGAGGAGGTAACAGCCTTATAGGAGGAGACGTGAGGAGGTAACAGCCTTATAGGAGGAGACGTGAGGAGGTAACAGCCTTATAGGAGGAGGCGTGAGGAGGTAACAGCCTTATAGGAGGAGACGTGAGGAGGTAACAGCCTTATAGGAGGAGACGTGAGGAGGTAACGCAGCCTTATAGGAGGAGATGTGAGGAGGTAACGCAGCCTTATAGGAGGAGATGTGAGGAGGTAACAGCCTTATAGGAGGAGATGTGAGGAGGTAACGCAGCCTTATAGGAGGAGATGTGAGGAGGTAACAGCCTTATAGGAGGAGATGTGAGGAGGTAATGCAGCCTTATAGGAAGAGATGTGAGGAGGTAACAGCCTTATAGGAAGAGATGTGAGGAGGTAACAGCCTTATAGGAAGAGATGTGAGGAGGTAACGCAGCCTTATAGGAGGAGATGTGAGGAGGTAACGCAGCCTTATAGGAGGAGATGTGAGGAGGTAACGCAGCCTTATAGGAGGAGATGTGAGGAGGTAACGCAGCCTTATAGGAGGAGATGTGAGGAGGTAACGCGGCCTTATAGGAGGAGATGTGAGGAGGTAACGCGGCCTTATAGGAGGAGATGTGAGGAGGTAACAGCCTTATAGGAGGAGATGTGAGGAGGTAACACAGCCTTATAGAAGGAGATGTGAGGAGGTAACAGCCTTATAGGAGGAGATGTGAGGAGGTAACAGCCTTATAGGAGGAGATGTGAGGAGGTAACAGCCTTATAGGAGGAGATGTGAGGAGGTAACAGCCTTATAGGAGGAGATGTGAGGAGGTAACAGCCTTATAGGAGGAGATGTGAGGAGGTAACGCAGCCTTATAGGAGGAGAAGTGAGGAGGTAACAGCCTTATAGGAGGAGACGTGAGGAGGTAACGCAGTGTGAACGCAGCCTTATAGGTGGAGACGTGAGGAGGTAACGCAGCCTTATAGGAGGAGACGTGAGGAGGTAACGCAGCCTTATAGGAGGAGACGTGAGGAGGTAACGCAGCCTTATAGGAGGAGACGTGAGGAGGTAACGCAGCCTTATAGGAGGAGACGTGAGGAGGTAATGCAGCCTTATAGGGGGAGACGTGAGGAGGTAACGCGGCCTTATAGGAGGAGACGTGAGGAGGTAACGCGGCCTTATAGGAGGAGACGTGAGGAGGTAACGCGGCCTTATAGGAGTTGACGTGAGGAGGTAACGCGGCCTTATAGGAGGAGACGTGAGGAGGTAACAGCCTTATAGGAGGAGACGTGAGGAGGTAACAGCCTTATAGGAGGAGACGTGAGGAGGTAACGCAGCCTTATAGGAGGAGACGTGAGGAGGTAACGCAGCCTTATAGGAGGAGACGTGAGGAGGTAACGCAGCCTTATAGGAGGAGACGTGAGGAGGTAACAGCCTTATAGGAGGAGACGTGAGGAGGTAACAGCCTTATAGGAGGAGACGTGAGGAGGTAACAGCCTTATAGGAGGAGACGTGAGGAGGTAACAGCCTTATAGGAGGAGACGTGAGGAGGTAACAGCCTTATAGGAGGAGACGTGAGGAGGTAACAGCCTTATAGGAGGAGACGTGAGGAGGTAACGCAGCCTTATAGGAGGAGATGTGAGGAGGTAACGCAGCCTTATAGGAGGAGATGTGAGGAGGTAACGCAGCCTTATAGGAGGAGATGTGAGGAGGTAACGCAGCCTTATAGGAGGAGATGTGAGGAGGTAACGCAGCCTTATAGGAGGAGATGTGAGGAGGTAACAGCCTTATAGGAAGAGATGTGAGGAGGTAATGCAGCCTTATAGGAAGAGATGTGAGGAGGTAACAGCCTTATAGGAAGAGATGTGAGGAGGTAACGCAGCCTTATAGGAGGAGATGTGAGGAGGTAACAGCCTTATAGGAAGAGATGTGAGGAGGTAACGCAGCCTTATAGGAGGAGATGTGAGGGGGTAACGCTGCCTTATAGGAGGAGATGTGAGGAGGTAACGCAGCCTTATAGGAGGAGATGTGAGGAGGTAACGCAGCCTTATAGGAGGAGATGTGAGGAGGTAACGCAGCCTTATAGGAGGAGATGTGAGGAGGTAACGCAGCCTTATAGGAGGAGACGTGAGGAGGTAACAGCCTTATAGGAGGAGATGTGAGGAGGTAACAGCCTTATAGGAGGAGATGTGAGGAGGTAACGCAGCCTTATAGGAGGAGATGTGAGGAGGTAACGCAGCCTTATAGGAGGAGATGTGAGGAGGTAACGCAGCCTTATAGGAGGAGATGTGAGGAGGTAACAGCCTTATAGGAGGAGATGTGAGGAGGTAACAGCCTTATAGGAGGAGATGTGAGGAGGTAACGCAGCCTTATAGGAGGAGATGTGAGGCGGTAACGCAGCCTTATAGGAGGAGATGTGAGGCAGTAACGAAGCCTTATAGGAGGAGATGTGAGGAGGTAACAGCCTTATAGGAGGAGACGTGAGGAGGTAACGCAGCCTTATAGGAGGAGACGTGAGGAGGTAACGCAGCCTTATAGGAGGAGACGTGAGGAGGTAACGCAGCCTTATAGGAGGAGACGTGAGGAGGTAACGCAGCCTTATAGGAGGAGACGTGAGGAGGTAACGCAGCCTTATAGGAGGAGACGTGAGGAGGTAGCAGCCTTATAGGAGTAGACGTGAGGAGGTAACAGCCTTATAGGAGGAGACGTGAGGAGGTAACAGCCTTATAGGAGGAGACGTGAGGAGGTAACAGCCTTATAGGAGGAGACGTGAGGAGGTAACAGCCTTATAGGAGGAGATGTGAGGAGGTAACGCAGCCTTATAGGAGGAGATGTGAGGAGGTAACAGCCTTATAGGAGGAGATGTGAGGAGGTAACGCAGCCTTATAGGAGGAGATGTGAGGAGGTAACAGCCTTATAGGAGGAGATGTGAGGAGGTAACGCAGCCTTATAGGAGGAGATGTGAGGAGGTAACGCAGCCTTATAGGAGGAGATGTGAGGAGGTAACAGCCTTATAGGAGGAGATGTGAGGAGGTAACACAGCCTTATAGAAGGAGATGTGAGGAGGTAACAGCCTTATAGGAGGAGATGTGAGGAGGTAACAGCCTTATAGGAGGAGATGTGAGGAGGTAACAGCCTTATAGGAGGAGATGTGAGGAGGTAACAGCCTTATAGGAGGAGATGTGAGGAGGTAACAGCCTTATAGGAGGAGATGTGAGGAGGTAACGCAGCCTTATAGGAGGAGAAGTGAGGAGGTAACAGCCTTATAGGAGGAGACGTGAGGAGGTAACGCAGTGTGAACGCAGCCTTATAGGTGGAGACGTGAGGAGGTAACGCAGCCTTATAGGAGGAGACATGAGGAGGTAACGCAGCCTTATAGGAGGAGACGTGAGGAGGTAACGCAGCCTTATAGGAGGAGACGTGAGGAGGTAACGCAGCCTTATAGGAGGAGACGTGAGGAGGTAACGCAGCCTTATAGGAGGAGACGTGAGGAGGTAACGCGGCCTTATAGGGGGAGACGTGAGGAGGTAACGCGGCCTTATAGGAGGAGACGTGAGGAGGTAACGCGGCCTTATAGGAGGAGACGTGAGGAGGTAACGCGGCCTTATAGGAGGAGATGTGAGGAGGTAACGCAGCCTTATAGGAGGAGATGTGAGGAGGTAACAGCCTTATAGGAAGAGATGTGAGGAGGTAACAGCCTTATAGGAAGAGATGTGAGGAGGTAACGCAGCCTTATAGGAGGAGATGTGAGGAGGTAACAGCCTTATAGGAAGAGATGTGAGGAGGTAATGCAGCCTTATAGGAAGAGATGTGAGGAGGTAACAGCCTTATAGGAAGAGATGTGAGGAGGTAACGCAGCCTTATAGGAGGAGATGTGAGGAGGTAACGCAGCCTTATAGGAGGAGACGTGAGGAGGTAACGCAGCCTTATAGGAGGAGACGTGAGGAGGTAACGCAGCCTTATAGGAGGAGACGTGAGGAGGTAACGCAGCCTTATAGGAGGAGACGTGAGGAGGTAACAGCCTTATAGGAGGAGACGTGAGGAGGTAACAGCCTTATAGGAGGAGACGTGAGGAGGTAACAGCCTTATAGGAGGAGACGTGAGGAGGTAACAGCCTTATAGGAGGAGACGTGAGGAGGTAACAGCCTTATAGGAGGAGATGTGAGGAGGTAACGCAGCCTTATAGGAGGAGATGTGAGGAGGTAACGCAGCCTTATAGGAGGAGATGTGAGGAGGTAACGCAGCCTTATAGGAGGAGATGTGAGGAGGTAACGCAGCCTTATAGGAGGAGATGTGAGGAGGTAACAGCCTTATAGGAGGAGATGTGAGGAGGTAATGCAGCCTTATAGGAAGAGATGTGAGGAGGTAACAGCCTTATAGGAAGAGATGTGAGGAGGTAACAGCCTTATAGGAAGAGATGTGAGGAGGTAACGCAGCCTTATAGGAGGAGATGTGAGGAGGTAACGCAGCCTTATAGGAGGAGATGTGAGGAGGTAACGCGGCCTTATAGGAGGAGATGTGAGGAGGTAACGCAGCCTTATAGGAGGAGATGTGAGGAGGTAACGCAGCCTTATAGGAGGAGATGTGAGGAGGTAACAGCCTTATAGGAGGAGATGTGAGGAGGTAACGCAGCCTTATAGGAGGAGATGTGAGGAGGTAACAGCCTTATAGGAGGAGATGTGAGGAGGTAACAGCCTTATAGGAGGAGATGTGAGGAGGTAACAGCCTTATAGGAGGAGATGTGAGGAGGTAACAGCCTTATAGGAGGAGATGTGAGGAGGTAACAGCCTTATAGGAGGAGATGTGAGGAGGTAACAGCCTTATAGGAGGAGATGTGAGGAGATAACGCAGCCTTATAGGAGGAGAAGTGAGGAGGTAACAGCCTTATAGGAGGAGACGTGAGGAGGTAACGCAGTGTGAACGCAGCCTTATAGGTGGAGACGTGAGGAGGTAACGCAGCCTTATAGGAGGAGACGTGAGGAGGTAACGCAGCCTTATAGGTGGAGACGTGAGGAGGTAACGCAGCCTTATAGGAGGAGATGTGAGGAGGTAACGCAGCCTTATAGGAGGAGACGTGAGGAGGTAACGCGGCCTTATAGGGGGAGACGTGAGGAGGTAACGCGGCCTTATAGGGGGAGACGTGAGGAGGTAACGCGGCCTTATAGGAGGAGACGTGAGGAGGTAACAGCCTTATAGGAGGAGACGTGAGGAGGTAACGCGGCCTTATAGGAGGAGACGTGAGGAGGTAACAGCCTTATAGGAGGAGACGTGAGGAGGTAACGCAGCCTTATAGGGGGAGACGTGAGGAGGTAACAGCCTTATAGGAGGAAACGTGAGGAGGTAACAGCCTTATAGGAGGAGACGTGAGGAGGTAACAGCCTTATAGGAGGAGACGTGAGGAGGTAACAGCCTTATAGGAGGAGACGTGAGGAGGTAACAGCCTTATAGGAGTAGACGTGAGGAGGTAACAGCCTTATAGGAGGAGACGTGAGGAGGTAACAGCCTTATAGGAGGAGACGTGAGGAGGTAACAGCCTTATAGGAGGAGACGTGAGGAGGTAACAGCCTTATAGGAGGAGATGTGAGGAGGTAACGCAGCCTTATAGGAGGAGATGTGAGGAGGTAACAGCCTTATAGGAGGAGATGTGAGGAGGTAACGCAGCCTTATAGGAGGAGATGTGAGGAGGTAACAGCCTTATAGGAGGAGATGTGAGGAGGTAACGCAGCCTTATAGGAGGAGATGTGAGGAGGTAACGCAGCCTTATAGGAGGAGATGTGAGGAGGTAACAGCCTTATAGGAGGAGATGTGAGGAGGTAACACAGCCTTATAGAAGGAGATGTGAGGAGGTAACAGCCTTATAGGAGGAGATGTGAGGAGGTAACAGCCTTATAGGAGGAGATGTGAGGAGGTAACAGCCTTATAGGAGGAGATGTGAGGAGGTAACAGCCTTATAGGAGGAGATGTGAGGAGGTAACAGCCTTATAGGAGGAGATGTGAGGAGGTAACGCAGCCTTATAGGAGGAGAAGTGAGGAGGTAACAGCCTTATAGGAGGAGACGTGAGGAGGTAACGCAGTGTGAACGCAGCCTTATAGGTGGAGACGTGAGGAGGTAACGCAGCCTTATAGGAGGAGACATGAGGAGGTAACGCAGCCTTATAGGAGGAGACGTGAGGAGGTAACGCAGCCTTATAGGAGGAGACGTGAGGAGGTAACGCAGCCTTATAGGAGGAGACGTGAGGAGGTAACGCAGCCTTATAGGAGGAGACGTGAGGAGGTAACGCGGCCTTATAGGGGGAGACGTGAGGAGGTAACGCGGCCTTATAGGAGGAGACGTGAGGAGGTAACGCGGCCTTATAGGAGGAGACGTGAGGAGGTAACGCGGCCTTATAGGAGGAGACGTGAGGAGGTAACGCAGCCTTATAGGAGGAGATGTGAGGAGGTAACAGCCTTATAGGAAGAGATGTGAGGAGGTAACAGCCTTATAGGAAGAGATGTGAGGAGGTAACGCAGCCTTATAGGAGGAGATGTGAGGAGGTAACAGCCTTATAGGAAGAGATGTGAGGAGGTAATGCAGCCTTATAGGAAGAGATGTGAGGAGGTAACAGCCTTATAGGAAGAGATGTGAGGAGGTAACGCAGCCTTATAGGAGGAGATGTGAGGAGGTAACGCAGCCTTATAGGAGGAGATGTGAGGAGGTAACGCAGCCTTATAGGAGGAGATGTGAGGAGGTAACGCAGTCTTTTAGGAGGAGATGTGAGGAGGTAACGCAGCCTTATAGGAGGAGATGTGAGGAGGTAACGCAGCCTTATAGGAGGAGATGTGAGGAGGTAACGCAGCCTTATAGGAGGAGATGTGAGGAGGTAACAGCCTTATAGGAGGAGATGTGAGGAGGTAACAGCCTTATAGGAGGAGATGTGAGGAGGTAACGCAGCCTTATAGGAGGAGATGTGAGGAGGTAACAGCCTTATAGGAGGAGATGTGAGGAGGTAACAGCCTTATAGGAGGAGATGTGAGGAGGTAACAGCCTTATAGGAAGAGATGTGAGGAGGTAACAGCCTTATAGGAAGAGATGTGAGGAGGTAACAGCCTTATAGGAGGAGATGTGAGGAGGTAACGCAGCCTTATAGGAGGAGATGTGAGGAGGTAACAGCCTTATAGGAGGAGATGTGAGGGGGTAACGCGGCCTTATAGGAAGAAATGTGAGGAGATAAAGCGGCCTTATAGGAGGAGATGTGAGGAGGTAACGCAGCCTTATAGGAGGAGATGTGAGGAGGTAATGCAGCCTTATAGGAGGAGATGTGAGGAGGTAACAGCCTTATAGGAGGAGATGTGAGGAGATAACGCAGCCTTATAGGAGGAGATGTGAGGAGGTAACAGCCTTATAGGAGGAGATGTGAGGAGGTAACGCAGCCTTATAGGAGGAGATGTGAGGAGGTAACGCAGCCTTATAGGAGGAGATGTGAGGAGGTAACGCAGCCTTATAGGAGGAGATGTGAGGAGGTAACGCAGCCTTATAGGAGGAGATGTGAGGAGGTAACGCAGCCTTATAGGAGGAGATGTGAGGAGGTAACGCAGCCTTATAGGAGGAGATGTGAGGAGGTAACGCAGCCTTATAGGAGGAGATGTGAGGAGGTAACGTAGCCTTATAGGAGGAGATGTGAGGAGGTAACAGCCTTATAGGAGGAGATGTGAGGAGGTAACGCAGCCTTATAGGAGGAGATGTGAGGAGGTAACAGCCTTATAGGAGGAGATGTGAGGAGGTAACAGCCTTATAGGAGGAGATGTGAGGAGGTAACGCAGCCTTATAGGAGGAGATGTGAGGAGGTAACGCAGCCTTATAGGAGGAGATGTGAGGAGGTAACGCAGCCTTATAGGAGGAGATGTGAGGAGGTAACGCAGCCTTATAGGAGGAGATGTGAGGAGGTAACAGCCTTATAGGAGGAGACGTGAGGAGGTAACAGCCTTATAGGAGGAGACGTGAGGAGGTAACAGCCTTATAGGAGGAGATGTGAGGAGGTAACGCAGCCTTCTAGGAGATGTGAGGAGGTAACAGCCTTATAGGAGGAGATGTGAGGAGGTAACAGCCTTATAGGAGGAGATGTGAGGAGGTAACGCAGCCTTATAGGAGGAGATGTGAGGAGGTAACAGCCTTATAGGAGGAGATGTGAGGAGGTAACAGCCTTATAGGAAGAGATGTGAGGAGGTAACGCAGCCTTATAGGAGGAGATGTGAGGAGGTAACGCAGCCTTATAGGAGGAGATGTGAGGAGGTAACGCAGCCTTATAGGAGGAGATGTGAGGCGGTAACGCAGCCTTATAGGAGGAGATGTGAGGAGGTAACAGCCTTATAGGAGGAGATGTGAGGAGGTAACGCAGCCTTATAGGAGGAGATGTGAAGAGGTAACGCAGCCTTATAGGAGGAGATGTGAGGAGGTAACGCAGCCTTATAGGAGGAGATGTGAGGAGGTAACGCAGCCTTATAGGAGGAGATGTGAGGAGGTAACGCAGCCTTATAGGAGGAGATGTGAGGAGGTAACGCAGCCTTATAGGAGGAGATGTGAGGAGGTAACAGCCTTATAGGAGGAGATGTGAGGAGATAACAGCCTTATAGGAGGAGATGTGAGGAGATAACGCAGCCTTATAGGAGGAGATGTGAGGAGGTAACGCAGCCTTATAGGAGGAGATGTGAGGAGGTAACAGCCTTATAGGAGGAGATGTGAGGAGGTAACAGCCTTATAGGAGGAGATGTGAGGAGGTAACAGCCTTATAGGAGGAGATGTGAGGAGGTAACAGCCTTATAGGAGGAGATGTGAGGAGGTAACGCAGCCTTATAGGAAGAGATGTGAGGAGGTAACAGCCTTATAGGAGGAGATGTGAGGAGGTAACAGCCTTATAGGAGGAGATGTGAGGAGGTAACGCGGCCTTATAGGAGGAGATGTGAGGAGGTAACGCGGCCTTATAGGAGGAGATGTGAGGAGGTAACAGCCTTATAGGAGGAGATGTGAGGAGGTAACAGCCTTATAGGAGGAGATGTGAGGAGGTAACAGCCTTATAGGAAGAGATGTGAGGGGGTAACGCTGCCTTATAGGAGGAGATGTGAGGAGGTAACAGCCTTATAGGAGGAGATGTGAGGAGGTAACAGCCTTATAGGAGGAGATGTGAGGAGGTAACGCAGCCTTATAGGAGGAGATGTGAGGAGGTAACGCAGCCTTATAGGAGGAGATGTGAGGAGGTAACAGCCTTATAGGAGGAGATGTGAGGAGATAACGCAGCCTTATAGGAGGAGATGTGAGGAGGTAATGCAGCCTTATAGGTGGAGACGTGAGGAGGTAACAGCCTTATAGGAGGAGACGTGAGGAGGTAACAGCCTTATAGGAGGAGATGTGAGGAGGTAACGCAGCCTTATAGGAGGAGATGTGAGGAGGTAACAGCCTTATAGGAGGAGATGTGAGGAGGTAACGCAGCCTTATAGGAAGAGATGTGAGGGGGTAACGCTGCCTTATAGGAGGAGATGTGAGGAGGTAACAGCCTTATAGGAGGAGATGTGAGGAGGTAACAGCCTTATAGGAGGAGATGTGAGGAGGTAACGCAGCCTTATAGGAGGAGATGTGAGGAGGTAACAGCCTTATAGGAGGAGATGTGAGGAGGTAACAGCCTTATAGGAGGAGATGTGAGGAGGTAACGCAGCCTTATAGGAGGAGATGTGAGGAGGTAATGCAGCCTTATAGGAGGAGATGTGAGGAGGTAACAGCCTTATAGGAGGAGATGTGAGGAGGTAACAGCCTTATAGGAGGAGATGTGAGGAGGTAACAGCCTTATAGGAGGAGATGTGAGGAGGTAACGCAGCCTTATAGGAGGAGATGTGAGGAGGTAATGCAGCCTTATAGGAGGAGATATGAGGAGGTAACGCGGCCTTATAGGAGGAGATATGAGGAGGTAGCAGCCTTATAGGAGGAGATGTGAGGAGGTAACAGCCTTATAGGAGGAGATGTGAGGAGGTAACAGCCTTATAGGAGGAGATGTGAGGAGGTAACAGCCTTATAGGAGGAGATGTGAGGAGGTAACGCAGCCTTATAGGAAGAGATGTGAGGAGGTAACGCAGCCTTATAGGAGGAGATGTGAGGAGGTAACGCAGCCTTATAGGAGGAGATGTGACGAGGTAACAGCCTTATAGGAGGAGATGTGAGGAGGTAACAGCCTTATAGGAGGAGATGTGAGGAGGTAACAGCCTTATAGGAAGAGATGTGAGGAGGTAACAGCCTTATAGGAGGAGATGTGAGGAGGTAACAGCCTTATAGAAGGAGATGTGAGGAGGTAACAGCCTTATAGGAGGAGATGTGAGGAGGTAACAGCCTTATAGGAGGAGATGTGAGGAGGTAACAGCCTTATAGGAGGAGATCTTATTTGTGGTGATGGAGATCGTCCGGGATCAGTCACCTCATTGTAGGCTTCATATATAGAGATCAGTGGTGGTTACCGTGGCAACCTACTCGACTGGAGCAACAACCATTTTGAAAGAAAATGAAAGTAAGGCTGTGATTGGTTAATCTGGGTGACTCCTCCCTGTTGATGGGTTCAGCCCCATAGAGGACAACTCCTCAGAGAGGATTCTGGGGAAACAATATGGCTCATATAGATGTCACCCAGCTTTCCAGGAGACCTGAATGGGAAATGTAATGTAATGACATGTATGAATGTATGACATCTGTATGGAGCAGCAGCTGAGGTGTATAATGAGGTTCTGCAGCAGCTGAGGTGTATAATGAGGTTCTGCAGCAGCTGCGCTGTGTATCATGAGGTTCTGCAGCAGCTGCGGTGTATTATGAGGTTCTGCAGCAGCTGCGCTGTGTATCATGAGGTTCTGCAGCAGCTGGTGTGTGTATTATGAGGTTCTGCAGCAGATTAGATGTGTATCATGAGGTTCTGCAGCAGCTGCGGTGTGTATTATGATGGGTTTATCAGAAAGTCAATAGCTCCACCCAGTGGCCAAAAGTGGGAGGAGCTCCTGAGTGCTGACATTTCCATAAAGATCGACTTAACCCCTTCAGGATTCAGGACAATTCTTGACCTCCTCCTCTTCTGACCTCTATAACTTTTTTATTTTTCCGTATACATGGGGTATATGAGGGCTCATGTTTTGCGCCGTGATCTGTCCTTTTTGTCGGCACCATTTCTGTTTCGAAGGGACTTTTTGATCGCTTTTTTATTTATTTATTTTTGTCATATGATTTGATTAAAAATCAGTTTTTTTGGTGTTTACTATTTTTTTCACGTTTTACGCCATTTACCGTGCGGGTCCATGAACATTATATTTTAACACCAAAGATGCAATTTTTTGTGTAAAATTTGAAAATAAGTGTGATTGGCTTTTATATTAGGGGAGGGGTTTATATCATTTTAGAGACATTTTTTTTTTTTATTTATATTTTTTTAATACTTTTTTTCAGTCCCCATAGGAGACTTTTACATGCAATCACTGCATCAGCAGCAGGTAAGGGAACCCTCCTCCGCCATTATAGCTCATCGTACCTGGTAGCTCAGTGGAGCTCATCAGACCCCCACGATCACTTCGTGATAGTGGGGGTCCGATGAGCTCCACTTAGCTACCAGCAACTTTCACTTTCGCTTTAGACACCGTGATTAGTGTTTATCACAACGTCTAAAAGGTTGATAACGGGCAGCTTTGGGATTGGTGCTGCCCGTTATTAGCAGTGAGTGTACGGCTACTGATAGTTGACGCTGATCTCTAGTGATGGATAGGCTGTATTCTCAGTGATGTCACCGCTGATCTCTAGTGATGGATAGGATGCATTCTCAGTGATGTCACCACTGATCTCTAGTGAATGGATAGGATGTATTCTCAGTGATGTCACCGCTGATCTCTAGTGATGGATAGGATGTATTCTCAGTGATGTCACCGCTGATCTCTAGTGAATGGATAGGCTGTATTCTCAGTGATGTCACCACTGATCTCTAGTGAATGGATAGGATGTATTCTCAGTGATGTCACCGCTGATCTCTAGTGATGGATAGGCTGTATTCTCAGTGATGTCACCGCTGATCTCTAGTGATGGATAGGATGTATTCTCAGTTATGTCACCGCTGATCTCTAGTGATGGATAGACTGTATTCTCAGTGATGTCACCGCTGATCTCTAGTGATGGATAGGCTGTATTCTCAGTGATGTCACCACTGATCTCTAGTGAATGGATAGGATGTATTCTCAGTGATGTCACCGCTGATCTCTAGTGATGGATAGGATGTATTCTCAGTGATGTCACCGCTGATCTCTAGTGAATGGATAGGCTGTATTCTCAGTGATGTCACCGCTGATCTCTAGTGATGGATAGGCTGTATTCTCAGTGATGTCACCGCTGATCTCTAGTGATGGATAGACTGTATTCTCAGTGATGTCACTGCTGATCTCTAGTGATGGATAGGATGTATTCTCAGTTATGTCACCGCTGATCTCTAGTGATGGATAGGCTGTATGCTCAGTGATGTCACTGCTGATCTCTAGTGATGGATAGGATGTATTCTCAGTGATGTCACCGCTGATCTCTAGTGATGGATAGGCTGTATTCTCAGTGATGTCACCGCTGATCTCTAGCGATGGATAGGCTGTATTCTCAGTGATGTCACTGCTGATCTCTAGTGATGGATAGGCTGTATTCTCAGTGATGTCACCGCTGATCTCTAGTCATGGATAGGCTGTATTCTCAGTGATGTCACTGCTGATCTCTAGTGATGGATAGGCTGTATTCTCAGTGATGTCACTGCTGATCTCTAGTGATGGATAGGCTGTATACTCAGTGATGTCACCGCTGATCTCTAGTCATGGATAGGCTGTATTCTCAGTGATGTCACCGCTGATCTCTAGTGATGGATAGGATGTATTCTCAGTGATGTCACCGCTGATCTCTAGTGATGGATAGGCTGTATTCTCAGTGATGTCACTGCTGATCTCTAGTGATGGATAGGCTGTATTCTCAGTGATGTCACCGCTGATCTCTAGTGATGGATAGGCTGTATTCTCAGTGATGTCACCGCTGATCTCTAGTGATGGATAGGCTGTATTCTCAGTGATGTCACCGCTGATCTCTAGTGATGGATAGGCTGTATTCTCAGTGATGTCACCGCTGATCTCTAGTGATGGATAGGCTGTATTCTCAGTGATGTCACCGCTGATCTCTAGTGATGGATAGGCTGTATTCTCAGTGATGTCACCGCTGATCTCTAGTGATGGATAGGCTGTATTCTCAGTGATGTCACCGCTGATCTCTAGTGATGGATAGGCTGTATTCTCAGTGATGTCACCTCTGATCTCTAGTGATGGATAGACTGTATTCTCAGTGATGTCACCGCTGATCTCTAGTGATGGATAGGCTGCATTCTCAGTGATGTCACCGCTGATCTCTAGTGATGGATAGGCTGTATTCTCAGTGATGTCACCGCTGATCTCTAGTGATGGATAGGCTGTATTCTCAGTGATGTCACTGCTGATCTCTAGTGATGGATAGGATGTATTCTCAGTGATGTCACCGCTGATCTCTAGTGATGGATAGGCTGTATTCTCAGTGATGTCACCGCTGATCTCTAGTGATGGATAGGCTGTATTCTCAGTGATGTCACCGCTGATCTCTAGTGATGGATAGACTGTATTCTCAGTGATGTCACCGCTGATCTCTAGTGATATATAGGCTGTATTCTCAGTGATGTCACTGCTGATCTCTAGTCATGGATAGGCTGTATTCTCAGTGATGTCACCGCTGATCTCTAGTGATGGATAGGCTGTATTCTCAGTGATGTCACTGCTGATCTCTAGTCATGGATAGGCTGTATTCTCAGTGATGTCACTGCTGATCTCTAGTCATGGATAGGCTGTATTCTCAGTGATGTCACCGCTGATCTCTAGTGATGGATAGGCTGTATTCTCAGTGATGTCACCGCTGATCTCTAGTGATATATAGGCTGTATTCTCAGTGATGTCACCGCTGATCTCTAGTGATGGATAGGCTGTATTCTTAGTGATGTCACCGCTGATCTCTAGTCATGGATAGACTGTATTCTCAGTGATGTCACCGCTGATCTCTAGTGATGGATAGGCTGTATTCTCAGTGATGTCACCGCTGATCTCTAGTGATGGATAGGCTGTATTCTCAGTGATGTCACAGCTGATCTCTAGTGATGGATAGGCTGTATTCTCAGTGATGTCACCGCTGATCTCTAGTGATGGATAGGCTGTATTCTCAGTGATGTCACCGCTGATCTCTAGTATTGGATAGGCTGTATTCTCAGTGATGTCACCGCTGATCTCTAGTGATGGATAGGCTGTATTCTCAGTGATGTCACCGCTGATCTCTAGTGATGGATAGGCTGTATTCTCAGTGGTGTCACCGCTGATCTCTAGTGATGGATAGGCTGTATTCTCAGTGATGTCACTGCTGATCTCTAGTGAATGGATAGGCTGTATTCTCAGTGATGTCACCGCTGATCTCTAGTGATGGATAGACTGTATTCTCAGTGATGTCACCGCGGATCTCTAGTGATGGATAGACTATTCTCAGTGATGTCACCGCTGATCTCTAGTGATGGATAGAATGTATTCTCAGTGATGTCACCGCTGATCTCTAGTGATATATAGGCTGTATTCTCAGTGATGTCACCGCTGATCTCTAGTGATGGATAGGCTGTATTCTCAGTGATGTCACCGCTGATCTCTAGTGATGGATAGACTGTATTCTCAGTGATGTCACCGCTGATCTCTAGTGATGGATAGACTGTATTCTCAGTGATGTCACCGCTGATCTCTAGTGATGGATAGGTTGTATTCTCAGTGATGTCACCGCTGATCTCTAGTGATGGATAGGCTGTATTATCAGTGATGTCACCGCTGATCTCTAGTGATGGATAGGCTGTATTCTCAGTGATGTCACCGCTGATCTCTAGTGATGGATAGGCTGTATTCTCAGTGATGTCACCGCTGATCTCTAGTGATGGATAGGCTGTATTCTCAGTGATGTCACCGCTGATCTCTAGTGATGGATAGGCTGTATTCTCAGTGATGTCACCGCTGATCTCTAGTGAATGGATAGGCTGTATTCTCAGTGATGTCACCGCTGATCTCTAGTGATGGATAGGCTGTATTCTCAGTGATGTCACCGCTGATCTCTAGTATTGGATAGGCTGTATTCTCAGTGGTGTCACCGCTGATCTCTAGTGATATATAGGCTGTATTCTCAGTGATGTCACTGCTGATCTCTAGTGATGGATAGGCTGTATTATCAGTGATGTCACCGCCGATCTCTAGTGATGGATAGGCTGTATTCTCAGTGATGTCACTGCTGATCTCTAGTGATGGATAGACTGTATTATCAGTGATGTCACCGCTGATCTCTAGTGAATGGATAGGCTGTATTCTCAGTGATGTCACCGCTGATCTCTAGTGATGGATAGACTGTATTCTCAGTGATGTCACCGCTGATCTCTAGTGATGGATAGGCTGTATTCTCAGTGATGTCACCGCTGATCTCTAGTGAATGGATAGGCTGTATTCTCAGTGATGTCACCGCTGATCTCTAGTGATGGATAGGCTGTATTCTCAGTGATGTCACCGCTGATCTCTAGTGATGGATAGGCTGTATTCTCAGTGATGTCACCGCTGATCTCTAGTGATGGATAGGCTGTATTCTCAGTGATGTCACTGCTGATCTCTAGTGATGGATAGACTGTATTATCAGTGATGTCACCGCTGATCTCTAGTGAATGGATAGGCTGTATTCTCAGTGATGTCACCGCTGATCTCTAGTGATGGATAGACTGTATTCTCAGTGATGTCACCGCTGATCTCTAGTGATGGATAGGCTGTATTCTCAGTGATGTCACCGCTGATCTCTAGTGAATGGATAGGCTGTATTCTCAGTGATGTCACCGCTGATCTCTAGTGATGGATAGGCTGTATTCTCAGTGATGTCACCGCTGATCTCTAGTGATGGATAGGCTGTATTCTCAGTGATGTCACCGCTGATCTCTAGTGATGGATAGGCTGTATTCTCAGTGATGTCACCGCTGATCTCTAGTGATGGATAGGCTGTATTCTCAGTGATGTCACCGCTGATCTCTAGTGATGGATAGACTGTATTCTCAGTGATGTCACCGCTGATCTCTAGTGATGGATAGGCTGTATTATCAGTGATGTCACCGCTGATCTCTAGTGATGGATAGGCTGTATTCTCAGTGATGTCACCGCTGATCTCTAGTGATGGATAGGCTGTATTCTCAGTGATGTCACCGCTGATCTCTAGTGATGGATAGGCTGTATTCTCAGTGATGTCACCGCTGATCTCTAGTGATGGATAGGCTGTATTCTCAGTGATGTCACCGCTGATCTCTAGTGATGGATAGACTGTATTCTCAGTGATGTCACCGCTGATCTCTAGTGATGGATAGACTGTATTCTCAGTGATGTCACCGCTGATCTCTAGTGATGGATAGGCTGTATTCTCAGTGATGTCACCGCTGATCTCTAGTGATGGATAGGCTGTATTATCAGTGATGTCACTGCTGATCTCTAGTGATGGATAGGCTGTATTCTCAGTGATGTCACCGCTGATCTCTAGTGATGGATAGACTGTATTCTCAGTGATGTCACCGCTGATCTCTAGTGATGGATAGGCTGTATTCTCAGTGATGTCACCGCTGATCTCTAGTCATGGATAGGTTGTATTCTCAGTGATGTCACCGCTGATCTCTAGTGAATGGATAGGCTGTATTCTCAGTGATGTCACCGCTGATCTCTAGTGATGGATAGGCTGTATTCTCAGTGATGTCACCGCTGATCTCTAGTGATGGATAGGCTGTATTCTCAGTGATGTCACCGCTGATCTCTAGTGAATGGATAGGCTGTATTCTCAGTGATGTCACCGCTGATCTCCAGTGATGGATAGGCTGTATTCTCAGTGATGTCACCGCTGATCTCTAGTGATGGATAGAATGTATTCTCAGTGATGTCACCGCTGATCTCTAGTGATGGATAGGCTGTATTCTCAGTGATGTCACTGCTGATCTCTAGTGATGGATAGGCTGTATTATCAGTGATGTCACCGCTGATCTCTAGTGATGGATAGGCTGTATTCTCAGTGATGTCACCGCTGATCTCTAGTGATGGGTAGGCTGTATTATCAGTGATGTCACCGCTGATCTCTAGTGATGGATAGGCTGTATTCTCAGTGATGTCACCGCTGATCTCTAGTGATGGATAGGCTGTATTCTCAGTGATGTCACCGCTGATCTCTAGTGATGGATAGGCTGTATTCTCAGTGATGTCACCGCTGATCTCTAGTGATGGATAGGCTGTATTCTTAGTGATGTCACCGCTGATCTCTAGTCATGGATAGGTTGTATATATTAACACACTCGCACAAGGAAACAATTCACACTGGATTTGGTGGCACCAAGAATCATGATTTTTTTTTTTTTTTTTTTTAAACCACAAATCAGCTGTTAAAAAAAACAAAAAATAATTAAAGAAAACAAAAAAAAAAAACAATGAGATCGTTTCACCTCATTCATCTGATGCTTTAGGGCAGGAATTTTCAAACCTGCGCACCTCCAGATGTTGCAGAACTACAACTCCCAGCATGCCCAGACAGCCGTTGGCTGTCTGGGCATGCTGGGAATTGTAGTTTTGCAACATCTGGAGGTCCGCAGGTTGAAGACCACTACTTTAGGTTTTTTTTTTTTTTACATACAAAAAAATAATAAACAGGCGCGATGATGGAGACAGGAAGTTGCAGAGTGTAAACAGGAAGTGATGCTGCACGTGCAGACGAGAGGCGGTGATGTCACCAGAGTGGTGCTGATGACATCATCCATGATGCTGAACGTGACATCACCTGTAGAGGGCGCAGTGTAGACCCGAGCGCAGTTAAAATGACACTAGTGCAATTTACAAATTTTACAGAAAAGATTGAAGAAAGTTCAGTCCGGCGATGGCGATGGCGGTCACAGTGCGTCGTCCGCGGAATCTTTCTCCAGTGCAAATACAAAAATCTCAGTCCTACCGCAATAAAACAAAACCTATTTACGCGTCTTGGCGTAGAGGGCGCCGTCACCGTACCAGTATGCGGACACTTACGCCAATTCTCTCCCATTGTTAGCTGATAAAAATCCATTCCGGGTGGGGGCGGGGCCCCGTATTATACCGGCGCGGCGGGAAGACAATACAACCAGTCCATGTCCTGCCTGCACCAGCGCCAAAAATGTCACACACTCAACCCGAAGGAGACAAGATGGCGGATCAGCAATCGTCCTCCTGATACATCTGCTCGTCCAGCAACTCCTGAGATTCCAAGTGTTCTAACCGATCCGTCCGCCCGCTCATAATCTCATCCGGAGTCTTCATAAACCTGAGAGACAGGGGGCGGTATTATAGTAGTTATATTCTTGTATATAGGAGCAGTATTATAGTAGTTATATTCTTGTATATAGGCGCAGTATTATAGTAGTTATATTCTTGTATATAGGAGCTGTATTATAGTAGTTATATTCTTGTATATAGGAGCAGTATTATAGTGGTTATATTCTTGTATATAGGAGCAGTATTATAGTAGTTATATTCTTGTATATAGGAGCAGTATTATAGTAGATATATTCTTGTATATAGGGGCAGTATTATAGTAGTTATATTCTTGTATATAGGGGCAGTATTATAGTAGTTATATTCTTGTATATAGGAGCAGTATTATAGTAGTTATATTCTTGTATATAGGAGCAGTATTATAGTAGTTATATTCTTGTATATAGGAGCAGTATTATAGTAGTTATATTCTTGTATATAGGAGCAGTATTATAGTAGTTATATTCTTGTATATAGGAGCAGTATTATAGTAGTTATATTCTTGTATATAGGAGCAGTATTATAGTAGATATATTCTTGTATATAGGAGCAGTATTATAGTAGTTATATTCTTGTATATAGGAGCAGTATTATAGTAGTTATATTCTTGTATATAGGGGGCGGTATTATAGTAGTTATATTCTTGTATATAGGGGCAGTATTATAGTAGATATATTCTTGTATATAGGAGCAGTATTATAGTAGTTATATTCTTGTATATAGGAGGCAGTATTATAGTAGTTATATTCTTGTATATAGGGGGCAGTATTATAGTAGTTATATTCTTGTATATAGGAGGCAGTATTATAGTAGTTATATTCTTGTATACAAGAGACAGTATTATAGTAGTTATATTCTTGTATATAGGAGGCAGTATTATAGTAGTTATATTCTTGTATATAGGAGCAGTATTATAGTAGTTATATTCTTGTATATAGGAGCAGTATTATAGTAGTTATATTCTTGTATATAGGAGCAGTATTATAGTAGATATATTCTTGTATATAGGAGCAGTATTATAGTAGTTATATTCTTGTATATAGGAGGCAGTATTATAGTAGATATATTCTTGTATATAGGAGCAGTATTATAGTAGTTATATTCTTGTATATAGGGGACAGTATTATAGTAGTTATATTCTTGTATATAGGAGCAGTATTATAGTAGTTATATTCTTGTATATAGGAGGCAGTATTATAGTAGATATATTCTTGTATATAGGAGCAGTATTATAGTAGTTATATTCTTGTATATAGGGGACAGTATTATAGTAGTTATATTCTTGTATATAGGAGCAGTATTATAGGAGTTATATTCTTGTATATAGGGGCAGTATTATAGTAGTTATATTCTTATATATAGGAGCAGTATTATAGTAGTTATATTCTTGTATATAGGAGCAGTATTATAGTAGTTATATTCTTGTATATAGGAGCAGTATTATAGTAGTTATATTCTTGTATATAGGAGGCAGTATTATAGTAGTTATATTCTTGTATATAGGAGGCAGTATTATAGTAGTTATATTCTTGTATATAGGAGCAGTATTATAGTAGTTATATTCTTGTATATAGGAGCAGTATTATAGTAGATATATTCTTGTATATAGGAGCAGTATTATAGTAGTTATATTCTTGTATATAGGAGCAGTATTATAGTAGATATATTCTTGTATATAGGAGCAGTATTATAGTAGTTATATTCTTGTATATAGGGGACAGTATTATAGTAGTTATATTCTTGTATATAGGAGCAGTATTATAGGAGTTATATTCTTGTATATAGGAGCAGTATTATAGGAGTTATATTCTTGTATATAGGAGGCAGTATTATAGTAGTTATATTCTTATATATAGGAGCAGTATTATAGTAGTTATATTCTTGTATATAGGAGCAGTATTATAGTAGTTATATTCTTGTATATAGGAGCAGTATTATAGTAGTTATATTCTTGTATATAGGAGCAGTATTATAGTAGATATATTCTTGTATATAGAAGCAGTATTATAGTAGATATATTCTTGTATATAGGAGCAGTATTATAGTAGTTATATTCTTGTATATAGGGGCAGTATTATAGTAGTTATATTCTTGTATATAGGGGCAGTATTATAGTAGTTATATTCTTGTATATAGGAGCAGTATTATAGTAGATATATTCTTGTATATAGGAGCAGTATTATAGTAGTTATATTCTTGTATATAGGAGCAGTATTATAGTAGTTATATTCTTATATATAGGGGGCAGTATTATAGTAGTTATATTCTTGTATATAGGAGCAGTATTATAGTAGTTATATTCTTGTATATAGGAGAAGTATTATAGTAGTTATATTCTTGTATATAGGAGAAGTATTATAGTAGATATATTCTTGTATATAGGAGCAGTATTATAGTAGTTATATTCTTGTATATAGGAGAAGTATTATAGTAGATATATTCTTGTATATAGGAGCAGTATTATAGTAGTTATATTCTTGTATATAGGAGCAGTATTATAGTAGTTATATTCTTGTATATAGGAGCAGTATTATAGTAGTTATATTCTTGTATATAGGAGCAGTATTATAGTAGTTATATTCTTGTATATAGGAGCAGTATTATAGTAGATATATTCTTGTATATAGAAGCAGTATTATAGTAGTTATATTCTTGTATATAGGAGCAGTATTATAGTAGTTATATTCTTGTATATAGGAGCAGTATTATAGTAGATATATTCTTGTATATAGGAGCAGTATTATAGTAGTTATATTCTTGTATATAGGGGCAGTATTATAGTAGTTATATTCTTGTATATAGGGGCAGTATTATAGCAGGAGACGACATTGAGCTTGTGACACTTTTTTTAGGATAAAGAGAATATAAAATCTGTGCTTGTTTCTGATTCATGATGGGAGAGACATTTCAGTAGAATATAAAAGGATTTAGTGGGTGGTTATAGAACTACAATATAGTGACTCAGGGGTGATTCCTGGTCATATGACGTGGCAGCCATATTTACTGCTCCCACCTTCACCTCTCTGCAGCGCCCACTATTATTACCTGAAGAGTAGTCTCTGTCCGGGCTCCTTGCGGATGATGTTCAGCTTGTAGTAATGGCGCAGCGCCCGCGACATCTTTTCGTAGGTCATGTTTGTTCTGTTCTGTTTGTTGAGGTGAGAGAGGAAATGGTGAGGGGACCGGTCATAAAACACAGACGTGACCTGGGGGAGGGACGGGAGGGCATTACGGGAATCACCTTGTGGTTGCCCCAGAGTCGCGCCAAACCATTGGGGTCCATGATACGGAAAACCATCGACTCCTTATCTTCCCAGCGGATGAAGTTCTCGTATCGCGTGTCAGACAGGAGCTGGTACACGTAATCCCAGAGCAGGCGGCAATCTGCGGGCGATACAAGATCAGGACCAGTGATCAGACGGGTCACCCCACTGTCCTACACCCCTTATAGACGGCGCTGCACCCCCCATTATCCCATCACTTTATAGACAGCGCTGCATCCATATTATCCCATCACCTTATAGACAGCGCTGCACCCATATTATCCCATCACCTTAGACAGCACTGCACCCATATAACCTTATAGACAGCGCTGCACCCACATTATCCCATCACCTTATAGACAGCGCTGCATCCACATTATCCCATCACCTTATAGACAGCACTGCACCCATATTACCTTATAGACAGCACTGCACCCATATTATCTTATAGACAGCGCTGCACCCACATTATCCCATCACCTTATAGACAGCGCTGCACCCACATTATCCTATCACCTTATAGACAGCGCTGCACCCACATTATCCCATCACCTTATAGACAGCGCTGCACCCCCCATTACCCCATCACCATATAAACAGCGCTGCACCCACATTATCCCATCACCTTATAGACAGCGCTGCACCCCACATTACCCCATCACCTTATACACAGCGCTGCACCCCACATTATCCCATCACCTTATAGACCACACTGCACCCCACATTATCCCATCACCCTACACTCTGCGCTGCACCCACATTACCCCATCACCATATAGACAGCGATGCACCCCCCATTATCCCATCACCTTATAGACAGCGCTGCACCCACATTACCCCATCACCTTATAGACAGCGCTGCACCCACATTATCCCATCACCTTATCGACAGCGCTGCACCCACATTATCCCATCACATTATAGACAGCGCTGCACCCCACATTATCCCATCACCTTATAGACAGCGCTGCACCCATCATTATCCCACCACCTTATAGACAGCACTGCACCCACATTATCCCATCACCTTATAGACAGTGCTGCACCCCACATTATCCCATCACCCAACACTCTGCGCTGCACCCCACATTATCCCATCACCTTAGACAGCACTGCACCCCACATTATTCCATCACCTTATCGACAGCGCTGCACCCACATTACGCCATCACCTTATAGACAGCGCTGCACCCCACATTATTCCATCACCCTACACTCTGCGCTGCACCCACATTATCCCATCACCTTATCGACAGCACTGCACCCACATTATCCCATCACCTTATAGACAGCGCTGCACCGACATTATCCCATCACCCTATAGATAGCGCTGCACCCCCATTATCCCATCACTTTATAGACAGCGCTGCACCCACATTATCCCATCACATTAGAGACAGCGCTGCACCCACATTATATCATCACCTTATAGATGGCGCTGCACCCCCCATTATCCCATCACTTTATAGACAGCGCTGCACCCACATTATCCCATCACCTTATAGATGGCGCTGCACCCCCCATTATCCCATCACTTTATAGACAGCGCTGCACCCACATTATCCCATCACCTTATAGATGGCGCTGCACCCCCCATTATCCCATCACTTTATAGACAGCGCTGCACCCACATTATCCCATCACATTAGAGACAGCGCTGCACCCACATTATATCATCACCTTATAGACAGCGCTGCACCCACATTATCCCATCACCTATAGACAGCGCTGCACCCACATTATATCATCACCTTATAGACAGCGCTGCACCCACATTATATCATCACCATATAAACAGAGCTGCACCCACATTATCCCATCACCTATAGACAGCGCTGCACCCACATTATCCCATCACCCTATAGACAGCGCTGCACCCACATTATCCCATCACCTATAGACAGCGCTGCACCTACATTATCCCATCACCTTATAGACAGCGCTGCACCCCAATTACCCCATCACCTTATAGACGGCGCTGCACCCCCCATTATCCCATCACCTTATAGACAGCGTTGCACACCCATTACCCCATCACCTTATAGACAGCGCTGCACCCCACATTATCCCATCACCTTATAGACAGCGCTGCACCCCCCATTATCCCATCACCTTATAGACGGCGCTGCACCTATATTATCCCATCACCCTACACTCTGCGCTGCACCTACATTACCCCATCACCTTATAGATGGCGCTGCACCCACATTACCCCATCACCTTATCGACGGCGCTGCACCTACATTATCCCATCACATTATAGACAGCGCTGCACCCCACATTATCCCATCACATTATAGACAGCGCTGCACCCACATTATCCCATCACATTATAGACAGCGCTGCACCTACATTATCCCATCACATTATAGACAGCGCTGCACCCCACATTATCCCATCACCTTATAGACAGCGCTGCACCCACATTATCCCATCACATTATAGACAGCGCTGCACCCCACATTATCCCATCACCTTATAGACAGCGCTGCACCTACATTATCCCATCACCTTATAGACAGCGCTGCACCTACATTATCCCATCACCTTATAGACAGCGCTGCACCTACATTATCCCATCACCTTATAGACAGCGCTGCACCCACATTATCCCATCACCTTATAGACAGCGCTGCACCCCCATTACCCCATCACCTTATAGACAGCGCTGCACCCACATTACCCCATCACCTTATAGACAGCGCTGCACCCACATTATCCCATCACCTTATAGACAGCGCTGCACCCACATTATCCCATCACCTTATAGACAGCGCTGCACCTACATTATCCCATCACCTTATAGACAGCGCTGCACCCACATTATCCCATCACCTTATAGACAGCGCTGCACCCCACATTATTCAATTACCCTACACTCTGCGCTGCACCCCACAATATCCCATCACCTTATAGACAGCGCTGCACCCCACATTATCCCATCACCTTATAGACAGCGCTGCACCCCACATTATCCCATCACCTTATAGACAACGCTGCACCCCACATTATTCCATTACCCTACACTCTGCGCTGCACCCCACATTATCCCATCACCTTAGACAGCGCTGCACCCACATTATTCCATTACCCTACACTCTGCGCTGCACCCCACATTATCCCATCACCTTATAGACAGCGCTGCACCCACATTACCCCATCACCTTATAGACAGCGCTGCACCCACATTACGCCATCACCCTACATTTTGCGCTGCACCCACATTCCCTCATTACACTTTAGGGACCATTGGTCACAGGCCATTATAATGAATCGTGCCGCCATCATACCTGCTATCCTCCCCATGGGGATGTTCTGCTCTTCGGGCGGAGAGATGGACACCATGACGTGGTTCATGTACGCCATCTCCTCTCGGTGAGATAAGTTCATGGGTTTGGTGTCGCGCTGCTGCCCCCCATCGTCCGTTCCCATCCTCGGCGTCTTGAACTCCACAGGGTGCCGGGGGTTGAGGAGCAGCGGGTGCATGATGGGGCTGGGCATGAGCTGGATGACGCGGGGGTTCTCCTGCCGGGGGCTGCCGGGTTTGGGGAGGGCGTCACCGGGACAGTGGTTGGCTTCAGCGGGGGACACAGAGAGGGGGTAGGCGTCCTGAGCGTGGTGGTTACTTTCACTCTGCAGTCGGTGGAGGCGGTCAGCGGGGGACGGGCGGCGGAGGGCGCTGTCCAGGGGGGAGCGCAGGGGGCGGGGTTCAGGATCCGGAGACGGGTGATGGTTGGAGGAGGAGATGGGCGAGTGGGAGCGATGGCGCAGCTCTATGGTGGGAGTATTCTGCGGATGAATGTCTGACGGCGTCCTGGGCGGTCTGTGGTGGATGTGATCTGGAGGAAGGAAAAAATAAAAAATAAATCAACCACTAGGTGGCGCTAAAGGAACAGTGATATAAACCAATAAAAATATCTGGTGTCACTAGAGGGCGCAAAAAAATATTACTGCCAAATAGTTTCAGCCCAAGATATTATTTTCATTATGTGACCACTAGATGGCGCTAAAGAGACATCACTACCAAACACACATTGTTTTTCCAACCAGGGTGCCTCCAGCTGTTTCAAAACTACAACTCCCAGCATGCCCTGGCATGCTGGGAGTTGTAGTTTTGCAACAGCTGGAGGTTGGAAAATACTGTAATAACATGACCACTAGATGGCGATAAAGTGACAGTACTATCAAATGCTTCCAGCTCAAGATCTCCTGGATTTCATTCGTAGTCACTTGACCACTAGATGGCAACCAAGAGACATTACTACCGAAAACTAAACTTATAACCCAAAATCTTATTGGAATTTTTTCTTTTTTTTGTGAAATAAACTTCTAGATGGCGCTAAAGAGACAGTAACTAATATCCTCCAGCTCAACATCTTGTTGGTAACATTTTGCAGTCACATGACAACTAAATAAAAGGCTAAAAAAAAAAAAAAAATTACTATTCATTATTTTGAGCCCAAATTCTAATTGGTCTATTTCATAATCACATGACCACTAGATGGCCCCAATGAGACATTACTGCCAAATCCTTCCAGCCATGAGATCTCATTGGTTTATTATAATCACATGATCACTAGATGTCCCTAATAACACATTACTACCAAGTGCTTCAGCCATTGGGTCTAATTGGATTATTATAGTCACGTGACCACTCGATGGCCCTGATTAGATAATGTTGCCAAATCATTTCAGTCGTAAGATCTCGTTGGATTATTTCATAGTCGCATGACCACTAGATGGTGCTAAAGAGACATTACTGCTAAATACATCCTGCCCTATGATCTTATTGGTTTATTTTATAGTCACATGATCACTAGATGTCCCTAATTACTGCCAAATTCCTTTAACCCTAAGAACTAATTGGTTTATTCCATAACCACATGACCACTAGATGGCCCCAGTAAGACATTACTGCCAAATACACCCCGCCCTACGAGCTCATTATTATTATTATTTTTTTATAGTCACATGACCACTAGATGGCACTAATGAGACATTACTGCCAAACCCTTCCAGCACTAAGAACTAGTTTGTTTATTTCATAATCGCCCGACCACTAGATGGCGCTAAAGAGACATTACTGCTAAATACTTTGGTCCCTAAGATTTTATTGGTTTATTTCATAATCACATGACCACTAGATGGCGCCAAAGAGACATTATAGGTCTAACACAACATGTCAGCGATTCATCCTGAGCCTCCTGGTTCATGAATAAAATGATCAGTACCGTCTTGGTGGTTGTGGGGGAGGATGATGTCGGGGTGACTGTGGATGGAGTTTCCAGTGTGGTACGCAGACGGGGGCAGCGGTCGGGGTTTCCTCTGTCGCAGGATGTGCTGCAGAACCTCGTACAGGACGTCACCTGTGCCACAAAAAAAGAGACAGAACACTTACACCCCCACATACAACCTCTAGGGGGCATTATTGTGTAACGGCCATTGCAGCTCCCAGGCTCCTCTACTGCAGCATAACTACACAGATGCCATTCAGGAGTCTGGGAAAGCTGAGTAACCATCCCTTTATGTGGGTAATTCCTCTACATTATAATGGACACTCACCTGAGTGCGGGCAGCGGTATCGGAAGTCCTCCTTGGTGAGGAGCAGCAGCGCCTTCCCGTTCATCTCGAATGAATTATTCTCTATAGGACGCAGTGAGAATTCGTTCTCTGCCCAGCGCAGCCACTGAGACACGTCCTCCCGCGACCAATGAGAGGGAGGGAGACCTGGAGAAGAGAGTGACATCATCAATTCATAGTCACGTGGCCACTAGATGGCGACATAGTCATCACTACTAATTACTTCTAGCCAGACATTTTATTGGTTCATTTCAGTCACATGACCACTAGATGGCGACAAAGACATTACTACTACTAACTTCTAACCCAGTGTTTCCCAACCAGGGTGCCTCCAGCTGTTGCAAAACTACAACTCCCAGCATGCCCGGAGAGCCAACGGCTGTCCGGGCATGCTGGGAGTTGTAGTTTTGCAACAGCTGGAGGCACCCTGGTTGGGAAACAATGTTCTAACCTGACCTCCTAATTGGTTAATTTCACAGTCACATGACCAGTAGAGGGCGACAAAGAGTCATCACTACTAATTACTTTTAGCTAGACATCTTATTGGTTCATTTCAAAGTCATGTGCCCACTAGATGGCGACAAAGACACCACAACTAATTACTTCTAACCTGACCTCTTATTGGTTCATTTCAGTCACATGACCACTAGATGGCGACAAAGAGACACTACAACTAATTACTTCTAACCTGACCTCTTATTGGTTTATTTCAGTCACATGGCCACTAGATGGCGACAAAGAGTCATCACTACTAATTACTTTTAACCTGACCTCTCATTGGTTCATTTCAGTCACATGACCACTAGATGGCGACAAAGACATTACTACTACTAACTTCTAACCCAGTGTTTCCCAACCAGGGTGCCTCCAGCTGTTGCCATTGGCTGTCCAGGCATACTGGGAGTTGTAGTTTTGCAACAGCTAGAGGCACCCTTGTTGGGAAACAGTGTTCTAACCAGACCTCTTATTGGTTTATTTCATAGTCACATGACCACTAGAGGGCAACAGAGTCACTACTAATTACTTTTAACTAGACATCTTATTGGTTAATTTCATAGTCACATGACCACTAGATGGTGACAAAGAGACATCACTTCTAACCAGACATCTAATTGGTTCATTTCAGTCACATGACCACTAGATGGTGCTAAAGAGACGCTACAGCAAAATGTTGTCAGTCCAAGAATTTATTTTTTTTGTTTTTTAAATACATAACCACAAGATGGTGCTAAAGAGACATCCACACTAATTAATTCTAACCCAAAATCTCATTGGCTCATGTTAGTCACATGACCACCATATGGCACTAAAGAGACGCTACAGCGAAAAGTTTAGTCCAAGAATAATTTTTTTTTTTTTTATTACGTGGCCACTAGATGGCAGTAAAGTGACATCACTACCAATTACATTAAACTCGACATCTTATTGGTTCCTTTCATAGTCACATGGCCAATTGATTGAGCTAAACCAATGGTAGTATTTGGCAGTAAAGTATTTCATAGTCACATGACCACTAAAAGGGACATTACTAACAAATCCTTCCAGCTTGAGAGCTCATTGGTTTATTTCATAGTCACATGACCACTAGATGGCACTAAAAAGAGACAATAGTCCAAGAATTTACTCTGTTTTTTAAATAGATGACCTCTAGATGGTGCTAAAGAGACATAACTACCAATCAGTTTCATACTAAGATCTCATTGGTAGATTTCACACTAACATGACCAGTAGATGGCGATAAAGAGACAATATGACCAAATATTTCTAATTGGTCCATACAACAATCACATGACCACTGGGTGGCACTAAAGTGTCCGTATTACCAATTACTTCCAGCTCAATGATTTATTTCATAGTCACGTGGCCACTAAGTGGCGCTAAAGACACTACAGAAAAATATTTTTAACCCAAGAATTGTGTTTTGTGTTTTTTTTTATATGACCACTAGATGGCGATAAAGAGACATCACAACCAAATCCTTCCAGCTCAAGATCTTATTGGTTTATTTCATAATAACATGACCACAAGATGGCGCTAAAGACACTACAGAAAACATTTTGTAACCCAAGATTTGTGTTTTTTTTTTTTTGTTTTGTTTGTTTTTTTAAATAACATGACCACTAGATGGCAATAAAGAGACATCACAACCAAATCCTTCCACCTCCAGATCTCATTGGTTCATTTCCCAGGTCACATGACCGCTAGATAACGGCTAAAAGAGACAGTGACATATTTTGAGCACAAAATCTCATCAGTTTATTTCATAATCACATGACCACTAGATGGCCCTAGAGAGACAATACCGCTAAATACTTCCATCCCTAAGATTTCATTGTTTAATTTATTGTCACATGACCACTAGATGGCCCTAGAGAGACAATACCACTAAATACTTCCATCCCTAAGATTTCTTTGTTTAATTTATTGTCACATGACCACTAGATGGCAGCATTACTAATAGAAAGTAAACAAGAAAAATAAGAAAAATTATTTACATTAAAAAAAAAATAATAAATGTTGGTGGGGGAAGAGGGTTTCGGATAATTTTTTAAATTTTTTTTTTTATAAAAATGTTGCAATCCATTAAGGAGTTAACCCCGTGTTCGCCCTCACATCTCTCCAGGAAGTTTTTCGCGAAGGAAATTTCCTGCGGTCAAACAGACGCGTCCAAGAAACGTTATCAGGCGCAACGCAGCCCCCGGGTCTCCATGGAAACCACAACAAACTCCGAACTGCTGTGGACAAGTGGTCCCGAATAAAAGGGACAATTACTATGCAAGACAGTGTTTTCCCAACCAGGGTGCCTCCAGCTGTTGAAAAACTACAACTCCCAGCATGCCCGGACAGCCTTCGGCTGTCCGGGCATGCTGGGAGTTGTAGTTTTGCAACAGCTGGAGGCACCCTGTTTGGGAAAACACTGACATAGGAAGAGTCCCACAATTTTTTGTCTTCAGAAGAAACCCTCCTATAGGTGGCACCAGATGGACGGGTTTTCTAACCTGCAGACGAGATAATTTGCATAAATAATTTCCCATGGAGCATTGCATGTAAGACTGGATCTCCTTAAAGGGGTACTCCGCTGGAAAACTTTTTTTTTATTTTTTTAAATCAACTGGTGCCAGAAAGTTAAACAGATTTGTAAATGACTTCTATTTAAAAAAAAAAATCTGAATCCTTCCAGTACTTATCAGCTGCTGTTATGATCCACAGGAAGTTCTTTTATTTTTGAATTTTATTTTTGAGTGCTCTCTGCTGACACCTCTGTCCATGTCAGGAACTGTCCAGAGTAGGAGAAAATCATCCCCATAGAAAACCTCTCCTGCTCTGGACAGTTCCTAAAACGAACAGAGGTGTCAGCAGAGAGCACTGTGGTCAGACAGAAAGGAAATTCAATAAGAAAAGAACTTCCTGTGGAGCATATAGCAGCTGATAAGTACTGGAAGGATTGACATTTTTTTTTTATAGAAGTCATTTACAAATCTGTTTAACCAGTTGATAAAAAAAAAATAATAATAATAATTTAAAAAAAGTTTTCCAGTGGAGTACCCCTTTAATGAGAAGATGAGTCATGTGATGGCGGGCAAGGGGGGGGGGGGCACTAATGCACGTGCGTTTAACCCCTGAATGACCATTCATACGTGTTTTCACGGCGATCACAGCAGAGAAACCTCCACTCCTGGCAGTTTAACCCCTTACATACCAGGGTCCAACCATGACCACAGCAGGTAAAAGTATAAAAAAAAAAAATTGGGGGGAAAGGGATATAAAAAAAAAAAAAATTGGTCCCTCAAAAAATATGGTAACGTTAACGAAAAAGAAAAAAAAAAATCTGTTTGGATATTAAGGGGTTAAGTTTCCCGACAGATACATCCTATTGGCTGGGCTGGGTGTCATGTGACCCACGCACTATCGGGATTGGCCAGTTTTATGCAAATAAATGTTAATAATAAATAATGGAAAAGTCTGGAAGTTTCCGCCGGTGGAGAAGATATTGCGCAGCTCGTAGAGGATTGTAAGGACTGGATACACTGTAACAAACCCTCAGCTGGGGGGGGGGGAGTTTTATACTGGGACTGAAGGGGTTAAGCGGCAGAGTTCATGGAGGGTCCCTGGAGGTGAAGTTCATTCGTCATCCCCATTAGGAAACCCGGGGCCCATCCAAGAGGTCGGAGGCCGGAAACCTCATCAGCCCCCGCAACGAATTCCTTCCACCTCACCGAAACGGAGAGGAAACTTCCCTCCTGGAGGAAGGAGGAGGAGGAAGAGCGGAGGAGGAGCGGGGTTAACTCTTCATTATCTGAGGAGGAGGAGGAAGAGCGGAGGAGGAGCGGGGTTAACTCTTCATTATCTGAGGAGGAGGAGGAAGAGCGGAGGAGGAGCGGGGTTAACTCTTCATTATCTGAGGAGGAGCGGGGTTAACTCTTCATTATCTGAGGAGGCGGAGGAGGAGCGGGGTTAACTCTTCATTATCTGAGGAGGAGGAGGAAGAGCGGAGGAGGAGCGGGGTTAACTCTTCATTATCTGAGTAGGAGGAGCGGGGTTAACTCTTCATTATCTGAGGAGGAGGAAGAGCGGAGGAGGAGCGGGGTTAACTCTTAATTATCTGAGGAGGAGGAGGAAGAGCGGAGGAGGAGCGGGGTTAACTCTTCATTATCTGAGGAGGAGGAGCGGGGTTAACTCTTCATTATCTGAGGAGGAGGAGGAAGAGCGGAGGAGGAGCGGGGTTAACTCTTCATTATCTGAGGAGGAGGAGCGGGGTTAACTCTTCATTATCTGAGGAGGAGGAGGAAGAGCGGAGGAGGAGCGGGGTTAACTCTTCATTATCTGAGGAGGAGGAGCGGGGTTAACTCTTCATTATCAGAGGAGGAGGAGCGGGGTTAACTCTTCATTATCTGAGGAGGAGGAAGAGCGGAGGAGGAGCGGGGTTAACTCTTCATTATCAGAGGAGGAGCAGGGTTAACTCTTCATTATCTGAGGAGGAGGAGGAGGAGCGGGGTTAACTCTTCATTATCTGAGGAGGAGGAGGAAGAGCGGGGTTAACTCTTCATTATCTGAGGAGGCGGAGGAGGAGCGGGGTTAACTCTTCATTATCTGAGGAGGAGCGGGGTTAACTCTTCATTATCTGAGGAGGAGCGGGGTTAACTCTTCATTATCTGAGGAGGCGGAGGAAGAGGAGCGGAGGAGGAGCAGGGTTAACTCTTCATTATCTGAGGAGGAAGAGCGGAGGAGGAGCAGGGTTAAATCTTCATTATCTGAGGAGGAGCGGGATTAACTCTTCATTATCTGAGGAGGAGGAGCGGGATTAACTCTTCATTATCTGAGGAGGAGCGGGGTTAACTTCATTATCTGAGGAGGAGCGGGGTTAACTCTTCATTATCTGAGGAGGAGCGAGATTAACTCTTCATTATCAGAGGAGGAGGAGCGGGATTAACTCTTCATTATCTGAGGAGGAGCGGAGGAGGAGCGGGGTTAACTTCATTATCTGAGGAAGAGGAGTGGGATTAACTCTTCATTATCTGAGGAGGAGGGGGAAGAGCGGAGGAGGAGCGGGGTTAACTTCATTATCAGAGGAAGAGGAGCGGAGGAGGAGCGGGGTTAACTCTTCATTATCAGAGGAGGAGGAGGAGCGGGATTAACTCTTCATTATCTGAGGAGGAGCGGGGTTAACTCTTAATTATCTGAGGAGGAGCGGAGGAGGAAGAGCAGGGTTAACTCTTCATTATCTGAGGAGGAGCGGAGGAGGAAGAGCAGGGTTAACTCTTCATTATCTGAGGAGGAGCGAGATTAACTCTTCATTATCAGAGGAGGAGCGTGATTAACTCTTCATTATCTGAGGAGGAGCGGGGTTAACTCTTCATTATCAGAGGAGGAGGATCGGGGTTAAATCTTCATTATCTGAGGAGGAGCGGGGTTAACTCTTCATTATCTGAGGAGGAGCGGGGTTAACTCTTCATTATCTGAGGAGGAGCGGGGTTAACTCTTCATTATAGGGGGAGGAGGAGCGGGATTAACTCTTCATTATCTGAGGAGGAGGAGCGGGGTTAACTCTTCATCTGAGGAGGAGGAGCGTGATTAACTCTTTCATTATCGGAGGAGGAGCGGAGGAGGAGCGGGGTTAACTCTTTCATTATCGGAGGAGGAGCGGGATTAAATCTTGATTATCGGAGGAGGAGCGGGACTAATTTATCTCGGGAGGAGCGGGAATAACTCTTCATTATCTAAGGAGGAGCGGGATTTACTTCATTATCGGAGGAGGAGGAGCGAGATTAACTCTACTATCTGAGGAGGAGGGGATAGTTAACCCTTTATTATCCGAGGAGAGGAAAAAGGGGAAGATTAATTCTTTAATATTCGAGTGGAGGTGGGGAGTATTAACCATTTTTAATCCAAGGAAAGCAGCGGAGGAGGGGAGGTTTAATCACTTATTCTCCGATGAGAGGACAAGAGCAGGGGGATGGGTGGTGGATTTGGGAGTAGGATTAACCATTTATCCTCCTGCAATGGTAATATGACGACATGTCATCACAGCCCGCCCCCTGTATGACATCACTGATATAATATAATAGTAATATAATGACATTTGATCACAGCCCCGCCCCATGGTATGACATCACTGATATAATATAATAGTAATATAATGACATGTGATCACAGCCCCGCCCCCTGTATGACATCACTGATATAATAGTAATATGATGACATGTGATCACAGCCCCGCCCCCTGTATGACATCACTGATATAATATAATAGTAATATAATGACATGTGATCACAGCCCCGCCCCCTGTATGACATCACTGATATAATGGTAATATAATGACATGTGATCACAGCCCCGCCCCGTATGACATCACTGATATAATGGTAATATAATGACATGTAATCACAGCCCCGCCCCTTGTATGACATCACTTATATAATATAATAGTGATATAATGACGTGATCACAGCCCCGCCCCCTGTATGACATCATTGATATAATATAATAGTAATATAATGACATGTGATCACAGCCCCGCCCCCTGTATGACATCACTGATATAATATAATAGTAATATAATGACATGTGATCAGCCCCGCCCCCTGTATGACATCACTGATATAATATAATAGTAATATAATGACATGTGATCACAGCCCCGCCCCCTGTATGACATCACTGATATAATATAATAGTAATATAATGACATGTGATCACAGCCCCGCCCCCTGTATGACATCACTGATATAATATAATAGTAATATAATGACATGTGATCACAGCCCCGCCCCCTGTATGACATCACTGATATAATATAATAGTAATATAATGACATGTGATCACAACCCCGCCCCCTGTATGACATCACTGATATAATATAATAGTCATATAATGACATGTGATCACAGCCCCGCCCCCTGTATGACATCACTGATATAATATAATAGTAATATAATGACATGTGATCACAGCCCCCCTGTGTGACATCACTGATATAATATAATGACATGTGATCACAGCCCCGCCCCCTGTATGATATCACTGATATAATAGTAATATAATGACATGTGATCACAGCCCCGCCCCCTGTATGACATCACTGATATAATAGTAATATAATGACATGTGATCACAGCCCCGCCCCCTGTATGACATCACTGATATATAATAGTAATATAATGACATGTGATCACAGCCCCGCCCCCTGTGTGACATCACTGATATAATATAATAGTAATATAATGACATGTGATCACAGCCCCGCCCCCTGTATGACATCACTGATATAATATAATAGTAATATAATGACGTGATCACAGCCCCGCCCCCTGTATGACATCACTGATATAATATAATAGTAATATAATGACATGTGATCACAGCCCCGCCCCCTGTATGACATATAATATGACATGTGATTACAGCCCCGCCCCCTGTATGACATCACTGATATATAATAGTAATATAATGACATGTGATTACAGCCCCGCCCCCTGTATGACATCACTGATATATAATAGTAATATAATGACATGTGATTACAGCCCCGCCCCCTGTATGACATCACTGATATATAATAGTAATATAATGACATGTGATCACAGCCCCGCCCCCTGTATGACATCACTGATATATAATAGTAATATAATGACATGTGATCTATGCACCTTATACTCTAGGATCATCTATTCCTCTATTACTGCGGCCTTTATATTGTGTAATATATATATATATATATATATATATATATATATATATATATAATGTTATATTCAGCAATTCTCAGCTGCACCATAAAGGGTTAAATAACATCAGGTCTTTTGTAGTAAAAATATTTCCCATGAAATTGTGCAATTCCTCTTACTGGAGAATTCCCCCGTATACTGCTCAGCTGTGAGACGTCCGGATACAACCGCTAGATATTTTCTGCATGACTGTACAGAGGGGGGGGGGGGGGGGGGGGAGACAAGGTCATGTCCAGACCTGAACCAACAGTGCCCGCTGCCAGCCACCCCCTGATAACAGGAGATGATGTAGGTGGGATATATAGGAGCAGTGTTATAGGAGTAATATTCTTGTATATAGGAGCAGTATTATAGCAGTTATATTCTTGTATATAGGAGGCAGTATTATAGTAGTTATATTCTTGTATATAGGAGCAGTATTATAGTAGTTATATTCTTGTATATAGGAGCAGTATTATAGTAGTTATATTCTTGTATATAGGAGGCAGTATTATATAGTAGTTATATTCCTGTATATAGGAGCAGTATTATAGTAGTTATATTCTTGTATATAGGAGCAGTATTATAGTAGTTATATTATTGTATATAGGGGCAGTATTATAGTAGATATATTCTTGTATATAGGAGGCAGTATTATAGGAGTTATATTCTTGTATATAGGAGCAGTATTATAGGAGTTATATTCTTGTATATAGGAGCAGTATTATAGCAGTTATATTCTTGTATATAGGAGCAGTATTATAGTAGTTATATTCTTGTATATAGGAGGCAGTATTATAGTAGTTATATTCTTGTATATAGGAGGCAGTATTATAGTAGTTATATTCTTGTATATAGGAGACAGTATTATAGTAGTTATATTCTTGTATATAGGAGCAGTATTATAGTAGTTATATTCATGTATATAGGAGCAGTATTATAGTAGTTATATTCTAGTATATAGGAGCAGTATTATAGTAGTTATATTCTTGTATATAGGAGCAGTATTATAGTAGTTATATTCTTGTATATAGGAGCAGTATTATAGCAGTTATATTCTTGTATATAGGAGCAGTATTATAGTAGTTATATTCTTGTATATAGGAGCAGTATTATAGTAGTTATATTCTTGTATATAGGAGCAGTATTATAGTAGTTATATTCTTGTATATAGGAGCAGTATTATAGTAGTTATATTCTAGTATATAGGAGCAGTATTATAGTAGTTATATTCTTGTATATAGGAGCAGTATTATAGTAGTTATATTCTTGTATATAGGAGCAGTATTATAGTAGTTATATTCTTGTATATAGGAGCAGTATTATAGCAGTTATATTCTTGTATATAGGAGCAGTATTATAGTAGTTATATTCTTGTATATAGGAGGCAGTATTATAGTAGTTATATTCTTGTATATAGGAGGCAGTATTATAGTAGTTATATTCTTGTATATAGGAGCAGTATTATAGTAGTTATATTCTTGTATATAGGAGCAGTATTATAGTAGTTATATTCTTGTATATAGGAGCAGTATTATAGTAGTTATATTCTTGTATATAGGAGCAGTATTATAGTAGTTATATTCTAGTATATAGGAGCAGTATTATAGTAGTTATATTCTTGTATATAGGAGCAGTATTATAGTAGTTATATTCTTGTATATAGGAGCAGTATTATAGTAGTTATATTCATGTATATAGGAGCAGTGTTATAGGAGTTATATTCTTGTATATAGGAGCAGTATTATAGTAGATATATTCTTGTATATAGGGGCAGTATTATAGTAGTTATATTCATGTATATAGGAGCAGTATTATAGTAGTTATATTCTAGTATATAGGAGCAGTATTATAGTAGTTATATTCTTGTATATAGGAGCAGTATTATAGTAGTTATATTCTTGTATATAGGAGCAGTATTATAGTAGTTATATTCTTGTATATAGGGGTAGTATTATAGTAGATATATTCTTGTATATAGGAGCAGTATTATAGTAGATATATTCTTGTATATAGGAGCAGTATTATAGTAGTTATATTCTTGTATATAGGAGCAGTATTATAGTAGTTATATTCTTGTATATAGGAGACAGTATTATAGTAGTTATATTCTTGTATATAGGGGCAGTATTATAGTAGTTATATTCTTGTATATAGGAGCAGTATTATAGTAGTTATATTCTTGTATATAGGAGCAGTATTATAGTAGTTATATTCTTGTATATAGGAGCGGTATTATAGTAGATATATTCTTGTATATAGGAGGCAGTATTATAGTAGTTATATTCTTGTATATAGGAGCAGTATTATAGTAGTTATATTCTTGTATATAGGAGCAGTATTATAGTAGTTATATTCTTGTATATAGGAGCGGTATTATAGTAGATATATTCTTGTATATAGGAGGCAGTATTATAGTAGATATATTCTTGTATATAGGAGCAGTATTATAGTAGTTATATTCTTGTATATAGGAGCAGTATTATAGTAGTTATATACTTGTATATAGGAGCAGTATTATAGTAGTTATATTCTTGTATATAGGAGCAGTATTATAGTAGATATATTCTTGTATATAGGAGCAGTATTATAGTAGTTATATTCTTGTATATAGGAGCAGTATTATAGTAGTTATATTCTTGTATATAGGGGCAGTATTATAGTAGTTATATTCTTGTATATAGGAGCAGTATTATAGTAGTTATATTCTTGTATATAGGAGCAGTATTATAGTAGTTATATTCTTGTATATAGGAGCAGTATTATAGTAGTCATATTCTTGTATATAGGGACAGTATTATAGTAGTTATATTCTTGTATATAGGAGTAGTATTATAGTAGTTATATTCTTATATATAGGGGGCAGTATTATAGTAGTTATATTATTGTATATAGGAGCAGTATTATAGTAGTTATATTCTTGTATATAGGAGCAGTATTATAGTAGATATATTCTTGTATATAGGAGCAGTATTATAGTAGTTATATTCTTGTATATAGGAGCAGTATTATAGTAGTTATATTATTGTATATAGGAGCAGTATTATAGTAGTTATATTCTTGTATATAGGGAGCAGTATTATAGTAGTTATATTCTTGTATATAGGAGCAGTATTATAGTAGTTATATTCTTGTATATAGGGGCAGTATTATAGTAGTTATATTCTTGTATATAGGAGCAGTATTATAGTAGATATATTCTTGTATATAGGAGCAGTATTATAGTAGATATATTCTTGTATATAGGAGGCAGTATTCAGTTTCAGAAGTGATCACTACTTGGATAAGTTGTCACAACCCTGGGTATCTCATACATGGTGCACCCCTCAGTAGGGGGCAGTACTGAGCAGTGGGTGAAGCAGCAGTGACGTATATATATATATATATATATATATATATATATATATATCGGTGTAGACACTTACGTAGGTGCCCTGGCAGCCTGACGGAATCCTCTTCCATCCTGTAGGTGCGCGGCCCGGAGACATGGAGAGAGGAGGGGGATGGGGTGGCGGAGTTTTGCCCGGGACTTTCGGGAGGAGAGTACGAGATCTGTTCTTGCTGTTGAAGAAAAGAGGAGACATGGACGTTAGGTGCAGTCTGGGGGGGTGAGGGGAGATGTAGGACGCCCCCTATATATGAGAAAACATTGGTGCAATCTACATTGAAATAATCAAGTGTTGTCCATAGCAACCAATCAGCTACCAGATTGTAAGTGAAAACAGAAAGTTAAAAGCTGCAATCTGATTGGCCCTCAATAGAGATAGGAGCCGACTACAACAACCAATCAGATGACATTATAAAAACTGAAGTGAAATAAAAGCCGCAATCTGATTGGCCCTCAATAGAGATAGGAGCAGCAACCAATCAGATGACAGATTATATAAACTGAAGTGAAATGAAAGCTGCAATCTGATTGGTTGCTATGGAGCCATGGCAACGAATCAGGTCATTGCTTACTTCTGGTCTCCTACACTGGAAAAATGAAAGCTCGATCCCGATTGGTGGCTGCGAATCCTCGAGTCAGACCGGTTGCTATGGGCAACGCCTCCATTTTCCCCCTGATCTTCAGTATTTATTGTCAGATACAGACCCCTCCCCCTCTTATCTCACACAGGAGGACATGTAAATCGGAAGGAAAAGCCGCCATCGCGAGGACGACGCTTTGAATATCATGGTGGCGACAAATCAGTATTCAAATCCTGGAACCCCGACATCAATCACTAGTGCAGTGTTTCCCAACCAGGGTGACTCCAGCTGTTGCAAAACTACAACTCCCAGCATGCCCGGACAGCCATTGGCTGTCCGGGCATGCTGGGAATTGTAGTTTTGCAACAGCTGGAGGAACCCTGGTTGGGAAACGCTGCACTACTGCCTATGAAGTGTGTATCCAATCCTATTCTGTATGATACCGTCTGCTAAGCTGTGTATCTAAGCCTATCCTGTGTGATACTGTCTGCTGAACTGTGTATCCAGTCCTATCAGGAATAATGTCCTGTAAGCCATGTATCTAAGCCTATCCTGTGTGATACTGTCTGCTGAACTGTGTATCCAGTCCTATCAGGGATACTGTCCTGTGAGCATGTATCTAAGCCTATCCTGTGTGATACTGTCTGCTGGTCCTCTGTATCCAAGGCTATCACATTTGATAGTGTCTGCTGAGCCATGTATCTAATCCTATCATGTGTGATACTATCTGCTAAACTGTTGCATCCACGTCTACCCTGTGTGATACTGTCTGCTGTATCCAAGTCTCTTTTCCCATTGTGCGTGATGCTGTATCTAATCCTATCATTTGGGATATTAATCTTCTGAGCCGTGTATCTAAGCCTACCCTGTGTGACACCACGGTATCCCTTCCTATTGTCTGTGATCCTGTTTGTTGTGCGGACGTACCGTATCTAATCCTATGATGTGTGATACAATTAGCTGAGCTGGTATACCTGATCTTATGTGTGATCCTGACTGCCGAGCTGCTGTATCTAATCCTGTCCTGTGTGATACTGTCTGCGGAGCTGAATCTAAACCCATCACGTGCGATACAGTATGTTCAGCCATGTATCTAATTCTGTGCTGTGTGATACAGTCTGCTAAGCCGCTGTATCTAATGCAATGGTATTTGATACTGTCTGACAAGCTGCTGTATCTAATCCTATTGCATATAAATACTGTCTGCTGAGCTTCTGTATCCAAACTCGTCCTGTATGATACGATCTGTTCAGCTGTTGTATCTAATCTTTACATATGTAAAACAGCAAGTCGGTGTGATCCTCTCTGCTGAGCAATGTATCTAATCCTATCCTGTGTGATACTCTCTGCTGAGCCTTATCTAAACCCACCCTATGTGATACTTTATGTTCAGCCATGTATCTAGTCAAATCATGTTAGATACAGTCTACTAAGCTGCTGTATCTCACCCTGTACAATACAACCTGCTGAGCAATGTATCTAATCCTATCCTGTGTGATACTCTGCTGAGCCTTATCTAAACCTATCACATGATTAGCTATGTATCTAGTCATATGATGTTAGATACAGTCTACTGTGATGCCTTGTCTCACTAAATTTTGTGCCCTACGGACTGCTGAGCAATGTATCTAATCCTATCCAGTGTGATACTCTCTGTTGAGCCTTATCTAAACCCACCCCATGTGATACTTTATGTTCAGCCATGTATCTAGTCATATCATGTTAGATACAGTCTACTAAGCTGCTGTATCTCACCCTGTGAAATGCAACCTGCTGAGCAATGTATCTAATCCTATCCTGTGTGATACTGTCTGCTGAGCCTTATCTAAACCTATTGTTAAGCCATGTATCTAGTCATATCATGTTAGATACAGTCTACTAGGCTGCCTTGTCTCACTAAATTCTGTGCCGTACTGTTTGCTGAGCAATGTATCTAATCCTAAGAACTGTGATACCGTCTACTGAGCCGGGTATCTAAGTACACAGACTTCAGATGGATGAGATTAGATACACATATCCACTCTGTCGTCTTGTTTATTAGGGAATGAACCGAATAAAACTTTAAAAAAAAAATAGGAAAAAACATAAACCCTCGGTGTGCGGCAGCAGTCGGGCACCACGCCCTGGCACCGGCGGCACCTGCTCTCACCCGTTCCGGTCCGTGCCGCCCCCCAGTGTTCTCTACCAGCTGGATATATCATAGAGCAACGGCTGTCCGGGCAGGCTTGGAGTTGTAGTTTTGCAACAGCTGGAGGCACCCTGGTTGGGAAACATTGTCATAGAGATTCTTTACATTCCAATAACCACGTTCCCCCGTTTCGCCCACTCCGTGCCCAGCCCGCCCGCTTGCTCCGTGCCCTGCCCGCCCGCTCCGTGCCCAGCTCGCCCGCTCCGTGCCCTGCTCGCCCGCTCCGTGCCCTGCTCGCCCGCTCCGTGCCCTGCCCGCCCGCTCCGTGTCCAGCTCGCCCGCTCAGTGCCCTGCTCGCCCGCCCCGTGCCCAGCTCGCCCGCTCCGTGCCCAGCTCGCCCGCTCAGTGCCCAGCTCGCCCGCTCCGTGCCCAGCTCGCCCGCTCCGTGCCCAGCTCGCCCGCTCAGTGCCCAGCTCGCCCGCTCAGTGCCCAGCTCGCCCGCTCCGTGCCCAGCTCGCCCGCTCAGTGCCCAGCTCGCCCGCTCCGTGCCCGTATTCTCCACCATCTCTGACACTTTTTGGGCAGATTCCTCCGATCCGCAACAATTTCTCGTACGTCCCCGATTCCGCTTCTTTCTATAGCCCGGGGTCCCCCCCCCCCCCCCTCCCTCCGTTCTCTTCCAAGTTTAACCCTTTCACAGTGGAAGTTGTACTGTGCTTTCGCTCACACTGATCTCCCTCAGAGTTAACCCCTCAGTCCCCGGCTGGAGTTACCTGTTCTTACCCATTTTCTGCACTCTCCTCGGAGTCTCCTCATGTCCCTTATTCTTTTTTCCTCCTGTGGTTCTTCCTGTCACCCGTCGCCTCTCTCCTCCTAGTGACCCTCCCACCTCGGTGTCACCCCGCCGCTCAGCTCGCCCCTGGACAGTTTCCCCTTCCTAGTTTCCCTTTCTGTCCTCTTCTTCCTCATGGCTCCGTCTTCCCCCCCCCCCCAGAGCTGCGCTCATTCTCCGCTTCCCTCTCTGCGCCGTGATTCGACCTCCGATGGTTTCAGCGCGGCTCCTCGTAAAGCGCGCGGGACGGTCTGTGAACATCTCCTGGCAGAGGAGGGGTTAATAGCTTTCCATACATTTGGGAGAGTCTGTGAATCTCTCCTTCAGCTTTTGGATCGAGGCCCAAAAGGAGAACGGAAGTCGACAAACCGACCGAACCGGTCCGACCATGAATCAACGAGGAAGAGAAGAGTAAGCGAGCGGGCGAACTCCTCCGTGCACACTCACCGCCGCGCACGCTCACCTGTCACTGAGGGTAAAGGAGGAAAACAACAACAATGGAGCCGGTCTGAACTGTGACCACTATATACAGAACCAGAACCACACCGGGCCTTAAAGGGACAGCAGGAAAAGCTTCCCAAGAACCAAGCGATATAGAGCTTTACTGACAAGGGGTCAAACATTTCCAGGCAGCACAGAGTGGGGGCATATATAGTAGTTATACACCTCCCCTCCAGCTCTATCTGTATACTGCTGCTATCTCTATGGGATCAGGATATATAGTAGTTATACACCTCCCCTCCAGCTCTATCTGTATACTGCTGCTATCTCTATGGGATCAGGATATATAGTAGTTATACACCTCCCCTCCAGCTCTATCTGTATACTGCTGCTATCTCTATGGGATCAGGATATATAGTAGTTATACACCTCCCCTCCAGCTCTATCTGTATACTGCTGCTATCTCTATGGGATCAGGATATATAGTAGTTATACACCTCCCCTCCAGCTCTCTCTGTATACTGCTGCTATCTCTATGGGATCAGTATATATAGTAGTTATACACCTCCCCTCCAGCTCTCTCTGTATACTGCTGCTATCTCTATGGGATCAGTATATATAGTAGTTATACACCTCCCCTCCAGCTCTCTCTGTATACTGCTGCTATCTCTATGGGATCAGGATATATAGTAGTTATACACCTCCCCTCCAGCTCTCTCTGTATACTGCTGCTATCTCTATGGGATCAGTATATATAGTAGTTCTACACCTCCCCTCCAGCTCTATCTGTATACTGCTGCTGCTATCTCTATGGGATCAGTATATATAGTAGTTCTACACCTCCCCTCCAGCTCTATCTGTATACTGCTGCTATCTCTATGGGATCAGTATATATTCTGAGGCCGTGTTCACTCATCGGGTTTCATGCTGCGTTTTTTTCTGTTTTTTTGCAGAGATTTTTCCAAGATTGCAAACAAGTTCTATTTTACTGCAAGTTTGGAAAATCACAGCAGGAACAGCCGAAACGCAGTAAAAATACTAAATGCCAAGACGACCTAAAGACTCCAAATCTTCACAAAACACCTCAGAGATTATTTTAGGCCAAATCACTTTCTCTTGGAAATATTTTTCTCAAAACTGCACAGTGTGACCTGACCCCAAACAACTCACGAGTCCAATCGGTTCAATTACTTGACCTCCAGCACCAGCAGCCTAACAAGATAACCAGGTGCAGTGATCAGAATCCACATCCTCTCTCTGCAAAACCAGAGGATTCATGGGAAGTGTAGGAAGAATTAGGAAATCATTTCAGTGATGGAATTGCAATCAGTATGGCTGAAAAGCCCCATGCCTGCCACATAAGCTAAAACAGGTAAGCACAAGAACCTTTACATTATTATGTTATGTAAGAACGTCAGCCATGACACCAACCTGGAATCCAGAGCGGGAGCCGCCGCAAGTTTTTTTTGCATCAAATAAATAATCATCAATAATAAAAATCATTACAAACGATCGATCCTGAAGAGAAATGTATTGACAGACCAGATCTGCAGAGCATCCCACCAACCTGTAGGTCACCTGACACAACGATCGCCCCTCCCACCAAACCGCGGCAACGTTGTTACCCTCCGCCTGACGTCACTTCACAAGAAGACATTTCTGGCACCAAACAGGTAAATCTGCTCAGGGCAATACTGGGAAATTCCCCAACAAAACAGGATTTTTTATTTTTTTTTTTAAATAGACCAATGGATACGACACCGGAGGATCCTCCCACGGAAAAAACACAAGGTTAACGAGGTTAAGAAAATCCCCAAAAACAAAACAGTAAAGAAATTGTATTAAGAGCGGTAAAAAAATTGAATATGGCTAATATATATGCCTTCTATATACACACACGAATATAACTCCTATAATACTGCTCATATATACAAGAATATAACTACTATAATACTGCCCCTATATACAAGAATATAACTACTATAATACTGCTTCAATATACAAGAATATAACTCCTATAATACTGCTCATATATACAAGAATATAACTACTATAATACTGCCCCTATATACAAGAATATATCTACTATAATACTGCTCCTATATACAAGAACAAAACTACTATAATACTGCTCCTATATACAAGAACAAAACTACTATAATACTGCCTCCTATATACAAGAATATAACTACTATAATACTGCTCATATATACAAGAATATAACTACTATAATACTGCCTTCTATATACACACGAATATAACTCCTATAATACTGCCTCCTATATACAAGAATATAATTACTATAATACTGCCTCCTATATACAAGAATATAACTCCTATAATACTGCTCCTGTATACAAGAATATAACTACTATAATACTGCTCCTATATACAAGAATATAACTACTATAATACTGCTCCTATATACAAGAATATAACTACTATAATACTGCTCCTATATACAAGAATATAATTACTTTAATACTGCCTCCTATATACAAGAATATAACTCCTATAATACTGCTCCCTATATACAAGAATATAACTACTATAATACTGCCTCCTATATACAAGAATATAGCTACTATAATACTGCCTCCTATATACAAGAATATAACTACTATAATACTGCTCCTATATACAAGAATATAACTACTATAATACTGCCTCCTATATACAAGAATATAACTACTATAATACTGCCCCTATATACAAGAATATAACTACTATAATACTGCTCCTATATACAAGAATATAACTACTATAATACTGCCCCTATATACAAGAATATAACTACTATAATACTGCTCCTATAAACAAGAATATAACTATAATACTGCCCCCTATATACAAGAATATAACTACTATAATACTGCTCCTATATACAAGAATATAATTACTATAATACTGCCCCCTATATACAAGAATATAACTACTATAATACTGCCCCCTATATATAAGAATATATCTACTATAATACTGCTCCTATATACAAGAATATAACTACTATAATACTACCTCCAATATACAAGAATATAACTACTATAATACTGCTCCTATATACAAGAATATAACTACTAGAATACTGCCCCTATATACAAGAATATAACTACTATAATACTGCTCCTATATACTAGAATAAAACTACTATAATACTGTCCCCTTTATACAAGAATATAACTACTATAATACTCCCTCCTATATACAAGAATATAACTACTATAATACTGCTCCTATATACAAGAATATAACTACTATAATACTGCTCCTATATATATATAAGAATATAACTGCTATAATACTGCTCCTATATACAAGAATATAACTACTATAATACTGCTCCTATATACAAGAATATACCTACTATAATACTGCCCCTATATACAAGAATATAACTACTATAATACTGCCTCCTACATACAAGAATATAACTCCTATAATACTGCCCCCTATATACAAGAATATAACTACTATAATACTGCTCCTATATACAAGAATATAACTACTATAATACTGCTCCTATATACAAGAATATAACTACTATAATACTGCTCCTATATACAAGAATATAACTACTATAATACTGCTCCTACATACAAGAATATAACTACTATAATACTGCTCCTATATACAAGAATATAACTACTATAATACTGCCCCTATATACAAGAATATAACTACCTATAATACTGCCCCCTATATACAAGAATATAACTACTATAATACTGCTCCTATATACAAGAATATATCTACTATAATACTGCCTCCTATATACAAGAATATAACTACTATAATACTGCTCCTATATACAAGAATATAACTACTATAATACTGCCTCCTATATACAAGAACATAACTACTATAATACTGCTCCTATATACAAGAATATAACTCCTATAATACTGCCCCCTATATACAAGAATATAACTACTATAATACTGCTCCTATATACAAGAATATAACTACTATAATACTGCTCCTATATACAAGAATATAACTACTATAATACTGCCCCCTATATACAAGAATATAACTACTATAATACTGCTCCTATATACAAGAATATATCTACTATAATACTGCCTCCTATATACAAGAATATAACTACTATAATACTGCTCCTATATACAAGAATATAACTACTATAATACTGCCTCCTATATACAAGAATATAACTACTATAATACTGCTCCTATATACAAGAATATAACTCCTATAATACTGCCCCCTATATACAAGAATATAACTACTATAATACTGCTCCTATATACAAGAATATAACTACTATAATACTGCTCCTATATACAAGAATATAACTACTATAATACTGCTCCTATATACAAGAATATAACTACTATAATACTGCTCCTATATATATAAGAATATAACTGCAATAATACTGCTCCTATATACAAGAATATAACTACTATAATACTGCTCCTATATACAAGAATATACCTACTATAATACTGCCCCCTATATACAAGAATATAACTCCTATAATACTGCCCCCTATATACAAGAATATAACTACTATAATACTGCTCCTACATACAAGAATATAACTACTATAATACTGCTCCTATATACAAGAATATAACTACTATAATACTGCCCCTATATACAAGAATATAACTACTATAATACTGCCCCCTATATACAAGAATATAACTACTATAATACTGCTCCTATATACAAGAATATAACTACTATAATACTGCTCCTATATACAAGAATATAACTACTATAATACTGCCTCCTATATACAAGAATATATCTACTATAATACTGCTCCTATATACAAGAATATATCTACTATAATACTGCTCCTATATACAAGAATATAACTACTATAATACTGCCTCCTATATACAAGAATATATCTACTATAATACTGCTCCTATATACAAGAATATATCTACTATAATACTGCTCCTATATACAAGAATATAACTACTATAATACTGCCTCCTATATACAAGAATATAACTACTATAATACTGCTCCTATATACAAGAATATAACTACTATAATACTGCCTCCTATATACAGTCATTGATGTAAATGTTGGCCAAAAAAGGAGGGAAAAAAGCTAATTTGACCTAATGTCACCAAACTCGAAAAATGGGCTGGACAAAATTATTGGCCCCGTAACTTAATATTTGGTTGCACACCCTTTGGAAAAAAATAAGTAAAATCAGTGTCTTCCTATAACCATCAATAAGCTTCTTACACCTCTCAGCCGGAATGTTGGATCACTCTTCCTATAACCATCAATAAGCTTCTTACACCTTTCAGCCGGAATGTTGGATCACTCTTCCTATAACCATCAATAAGCTTCTTACACCTCTCAGCCGGAATGTTGGATCACTCTTCCTATAACCATCAATAAGCTTCTTACACCTCTCAGCCGGAATGTTGGATCACTCTTCCTATAACCATCAATAAGCTTCTTACACCTCTCAGCCGGAATGTTGGATCACTCTTCCTATAACCATCAATAAGCTTCTTACACCTCTCAGCCAGAATGTTGGGCCACTCTTCCTATAAGCATCAATAAGCTTCTTACACCTCTCAGTCGGAATGTTGGACCACTCTTCCTTTACAAACTGCTCCCGGTCTCTTATTGGACGGCGCCTTTTCCCAACAGTAATTATAAGATCTCTCCACAGGTGATCAATGGGATTTAGATCTGGACTCATTGCTGACACTTCAGAACTCTCCAGCGCTTTGTTGTCATCCATTTCTGGGGTCTTTTTGACGTATGTTTGGGGTCATTGTCCTGCTGGAAGACCCAAGATCTCGGACACAAACCCAGCTTTCTGACACTGGGCTGTACAGTGCGACCCAAAATCCATTGGTAATCCTCAGATTTCATGATGTCTTGTACACATTCAAGACCCCCAGTGCCAGAGGCAGCAAAACAACCCAAAACATCACTGACCTCCCCCATATGTCACTGTAGGTTCTGTGCTCTTTTCTTTGTAGGCCTCATTACGTTTTCGGTAAACAGTAGAATGATTTGCTTTACCAAAAAGATCCATCTTGGTCTCATCTGTCCACAAGACGTTTTCCCAGAAGGATTTTGGTTACTCAAGTTGATTTTGGTAAAATGTAGTCTCTTTATTATGTCTGTCAGCAGTGGGGTCCTCCTGGGTCTCCTCCACAGTGGGGTCCTCCTGGGTCTCCTCCATAGTGGGGTCCTCCTGGGTCTCCTCCATAGTGGGGTCCTCCTGGGTCTCCTCCCATAGTGGGGTCCTCCTGGGTCTCCCTCCATAGTGGGGTCCCTCCTGGGTCTCCTCCATAGTGGGGTCCTCCTGGGTCTCCTCCATAGTGGGGTCCTCCTGGGTCTCCTCCATAGTGGGGTCCTCCTGGGTCTCCCTCCATAGTGGGGTCCCTCCTGGGTCTCCTCCATAGTGGGGTCCTCCTGGGTCTCCTCCATAGCGGGGTCCTCCTGGGTCTCCTCCATAGTGGCGTCCTCCTGGGTCTCCTCCATAGTGGGGTCCTCCTGGGTTACCTCCATAGTGGGGTCCTCCTGGGTCTCCTCCATAGCGTTTCATTTCATGTAAATGTGGACGAATAGTTTGCGCTGACACTGATGCTCCCCGAGCCTGCAGGACAGCTTGAATATCTTTGGAATTTGTTTGGGGCTGCTTATCCCCCATCCGGACTATCCTGCGTTGACACATGGCCCGGGGAGATTAGCTACAGTGCCATGGGTTGTAAACTTCTTGATAATATTACTACTATAATACTGCTCCTACATACAAAAATATCACTACTATAATACTGCTCCTATATACAAGAATATAACTACTATAATACTGCTCTTATATACAAGAATATAACTACTATAATACTGCTCCTATATACAAGAATATATCTACTATAATACTGCTCCTATATACAAGAATATAACTACTATAATACTGCCTCCTATATACAAGAATATAACTACTATAATACTGCCTCCTATATACAAGAATATAACTACTATAATACTGCCTCCTATATACAAGAATATAACTACTATAATACTGCCTCCTATATACAAGAATATAACTACTCTAATACTGCTCCTATATACAAGAATATAACTACTATAATACTGCTCCTATATACAAGAATATAACTACTATAATACTGCCCCCTATATACAAGAATATAACTACTCTAATACTGCTCCCTATATACAAGAATATAACTACTCTAATACTGCCTTCTATATACAAGAATATAACTACTCTAATACTGCCTCCTATATACAAGAATATAACTACTATAATACTGCTCCTATATACAAGAATATAACTACTATAATACTGCTCCTATATACAAGAATATAACTACTATAATACTGCTCCTATATACAAGAATATAACTACTATAATACTGCTCCTATATACAAGAATATAACTACTATAATACTGCTCCTATATACAAGAATATAACTACTATAATACTGCTCCTATATACAAGAATATAACTACTATAATACTGCCTCCTATATACAAGAATATAACTACTATAATACTGCTCTTATATACAAGAATATAACTACTATAATACTGCTCCTAAATACAAGAATATAACTACTATAATACTGCTCCTATATACAAGAATATATCTACTATAATACTGCTCCTATATACAAGAATATAACTACTATAATACTGCCTCCTATATACAAGAATATAACTACTATAATACTGCTCCTATATACAAGAATATATCTACTATAATACTGCTCCTATATACAAGAATATAACTACTATAATACTGCCCCTATATACAAGAATATAACTACTATAATACTGCCCCCTATGTACAAGAATATAACTACTATAATACTGCTCCTATATACAAGAATATAACTACTATAATACTGCCTCCTATATACAAGAATATAACTACTATAATACTGCCTCCTATATACAAGAATATAACTACTATAATACTGCTCCTATATACAAGAATATAACTACTATAATACTGCTCCTATATACACAAGAATATAACTACTATAATACTGCTCCTATATACAAGAATATAACTACTATAATACTGCCCCCTATATACAAGAATATAACTACTATAATACTGCTCCTATATACAAGAATATAACTACTATAATACTGCTCCTATATACAAGAATATAACTACTATAATACTGCTCCTATATACAAGAATATAACTACTATAATACTGCTCATATATACAAGAATATAACTACTATAATACAGCTCCTATATACAAGAATATAACTACTATAATACTGCCTCCTATATACAAGAATATAACTACTATAATACTGCTCCTATATACAAGAATATAACTACTATAATACTGCTCCTATATACAAGAATATAACTACTATAATACTGCTCATATATACAAGAATATAACTACTATAATACTCCTCCTATATACAAGAATATATCTACTATAATACTGCCCCTATATACAAGAATATAACTACTATAATACTGCTCCTATATACAAGAATATAACTACTATAATACTGCTCCCATATACAAGAATATAACTACTATAATACTGCCCCCTATGTACAAGAATATAACTACTATAATACTGCTCCTATATACAAGAATATAACTACTATAATACTGCTCCCATATACAAGAATATAACTACTATAATACTGTTCCTATATACAAGAATATAACTACTATAATACTGCCCCTATATACAAGAATATAACTACTATAATACTGCTCCTATATACAAGAATATAACTACTATAATACTGCCCCCTATATACAAGAATATAACTACTATAATACTGCTCCTATATACAAGAATATAACTACTATAATACTGCTCCTATATACAAGAATATAACTACTATTATACTGCCCCTATATACAAGAATATAACTACTATAATACTGCTCCTATATACAAGAATATAACTACTATAATACTGCCCCCTATATACAATAATATAACTACTATAATACTGTCCCCTATATACAAGAATATAACTACTATAATACTGCTCCTATATACAAGAATATAACTACTATAATACTGCCCCCTATATACAAGAATATAACTGCTATAATACAGGGTGACCTCTCTCTCAGGGGTAAAGGTCGGTATCTCAGTCAGTGACGTCATCCCATGCTGCTTTATGACACGTCCTGTGTAACTATTAACACGGTTGTGTCACGCAGGGGGGGGGGGGGGGGGGTTGTACTTAATCTGATCTACACATAGTCTGACCCCCTGTACGATGATCAGAGCCCGTAGGGTTGACGGAATAATGTACTATGGATGTGTGGCAAAACTACAACTCCCATCATGCCCTGGACCAATGACCTGAAGGACTAGGCCAATGTTCCGCAACCTGTCGCTTTATGGCTGTTGCAAAGCTACAACTCCCATCATGCCCTGATAGATGCAGACTAATGGTCTAGGCCAGTGTTTCCTAACCTGGGCGCCTCCAGCTGTTGCAAAACTACAACGTCCCAGTATGCCTGGACAACAATTACAAAGTTTCAACGCATTTCTCCCCCTACAATAGGGTTCATCAGGGGACACCGCACAGGATTAGAAAAAAAGATAAAGATAATCCCTCCAAAAAGATACAATAGTTCATTGATTTCAAACAGTGTGTCTCCAGCTGTTGCAAAACTACAACTCCCAGCATGCCCGGACAGCCTTTGGCTGTCCGGGCATGCTGGGAGTGGTAGTTTTGCAACAGCTGGAGACACACTGTTTGCAAAACACTGGACTTGTCCTTCAGCTCATTGGTCTCCAAATGGTGGCCCTCCAGATGTTGCAAAACTACAAGCTCCCAGCATGCTTGGGCAGTCTGAGCATACTGGGAGTTGTAGTTTTGCAACATCTGGAGGGCCACCATATAGAGACCACTGGTCTAGGCCAATGTATCCCAACCCGCGGCTTACTGTACTATAGTATAACCTGTCTGCTCCTCATGTGACTGGCGGCGCCGTTGCTCAATAATTGATTAAATAAATAAAAAAACAAGTAAACTCTAAATAAACAAAAAGTGAATAAATAAAACTTAAAAACAATTAAAAACCTCAAAATGCCATCAGTTCTTGAAAAAAAAAGTTATAACATAATAAATAATGATAAAATACATAAACAAATATAAGTATATATAAAAAAAAGGTTAAACCCCAACAATAATTAATAGAAAATAAAAAACATACGTTTATAAAAAGATTAACCCTAACAATGCCAACAGTTATTGAAAACAATAAAACAATATTAATAATGATAAAATTCATAACAAACAAATATTAGTATAAAAAAAAAAAGGTTAAACCCCAACAATAAATAATAATAGAAAATAAAAAAACATACATTTATAAAAAGATTAACCCTAACAATGCCAACAGTTATTGGAAACAATAAAACATAATAATAATAACAATAATAATGATAATAAAAATAATAAAATACATTAAAAAAACAAATATTAGTATATAAAAGAAAAGGTTAAACCCCAACAATAAATAATGATAGAAAAAAAAAAACATAAAACATACGTTTATAAAAAGATTAACCTTAACAATGCCAACAGTTATTGAAAAAAAATAAAACAATATTAATAATAATAAAATACATAAAAAACAAATATTAGTATATAAAAAAAAATGTTAAACCCCAACAATAAATAATGATAGAAAAAAAACCATAAACATACATTTATAAAAAGATTAACCCTAACAATGCCAACAGGTGTTCAAAAAAAAAAAAAAAAAAAAGTGATACAGTAAAAACAAACAAAACATAACCCTAACAATTCTTAACAAGTAAAATACAAAAATAAAAAACTAAATATACATGAAATATATATATATATATATATATATATATATATATAAAAGTTTAACCCCAAACAATGGCAACTGTTCATAAAAAAATAAAACAAACCATAAAGTATATAAGAAAGATTAACCCTAACAATGCCAACAGTTCTTAATAATAATTATAAAATACAAAAATGAAAGAAAAATTATATATATATATATATATATATATATATATATATATATATATATATATATATATATGGGGTTTTATTTTTATTTATTTATTTAAAGTAGAAAAAAAAACAAGTACATAAAAAGCATTAACCCTAACAATGCCAACAGTTTTTTTTAAATACTAAAGTAAAATAAAAATAAAATATATATATATATATAAAAATGTATATATGTGTAAAAGCTTATTCACTACAAAAAAACATAAAAATAAAATGATCAATGAAAATAAAAAAAAATCTATACATACTAAAAATAAATAATAATAATAATAACAAATCCCCCAACGTCGCCCACATTTACACCCTTCTTGTGCACCTGACCCCTCACATCAAATTGGCGCAAACCATTCGTCATAAACGTCCCCAATCTGTAACTGATTTAAATATATATATTTATTTATTTATTTTAAAAAACAATTTGCAACATTGTATATAAAACCGATACAATTATAACTGTAATTCTCCTTCTTTCCCCTTCTAACTAAACACTTTCTACCGCGCAATTTCTGATATCGGATTTATGGCTCCAGTTTTGCGTCACGGTGCAGACAGACCTGGTCCTTTTATTTATTTATTTTTTAACGTAGCGTAAACTTTTTTTTTTTTTCCCCCACTGACTAATTTGGCGCTCCCGGATATATCACCCTGGTAGAATTCTACTATTTATTTTCTTCCGGGTTTGTTGTTTTCGCAGAAGTTTCAGGCTGGAACGTCACGGGCGAGACGACGGTAATAATAGGGATCACCCCCCCCCCCCAGACCATGTGCTGCTATACAAGACCCCCCCCCCCAAAACCACCTGACCCTGGAGGAAGAGTCACTCACCTTAATACAGAACTGTGCAGAAGACATGGCCAGGAAGAAGCAAAGCGCCCAATGCCACGATCAGGGGGGGCACATCCCGGGTGCCATCGCCCCCCTGTGACTCCCACAAGTTAGCACATAGTGTCCCCCCCTTCTGACCCCAGGAGTTGGGGGGGGTACAGAATCCGGCTTGGGGGGGGTTCTTCTTCTGGTCTTTCGGATTTCGAGGGTCTCGTCTTCTGAGGGGGTTTTCTTTTCGGTTTTTCCTTCCTGGAAGAGAGAAGTGAAGGCAGAAGTGATGCCCCCTCCTTCCTCCCTCATTGATCTCAGAGTGCAAGTCCTGAAACTGACGTGTATTCCCAGCAAAAGGGCTCAGCCTCTTAAAGGGCCAGCGCCACCAGGAAACACAAGACAGGGAAGTGCCGGAGCCGGGAGGAGGAGTGATGGGGGGGGAGGGGGAAAACACAGAGGAAGTGGGAGAAAGAGGGCTTACCAACCAGGGCGCCTCCAGCTGTTGCAAAAACTACAACTCCCAGCATGCCCGGACAGCCTTCGGCTGTCCGGGCATGCTGGGAGTTGTAGTTTTGCAATCATTACAGCAGTGGTTTCCAAATTACAAACCTCCAGCCGTTACAAAACTACAACTCCCAGCATGCCTGGACAGTGGATTGAAAACAGTGAACCTCCAGCTGTTGCAAACAAAAACTCCCAGCATGCCTGGACAGTGGTTCCAAAACTGAGAACCTCCAGCTGTTGCAAAACTACAACTCCCAGCATGCCTGGACAGTGGATTCAAAACTGAGAACCTCCAGCTGTTGCAAAACTACAACTCCCAGCATGCCTGAGCAGTGGTTCCAAAACTGAGAACCTCCAGCTGTTGCAAAACTACAACTCCCAGCATGCCTGGACAGTGGATTCAAAACTGAGAACCTCCAGCTGTTGCAAAACTACAACTCCCAGCATGCCTGAGCAGTGGTTCCAAAACTGAGAACCTCCAGCTGTTGCAAAACTACAACTCCCAGCATGCCTGAGCAGTGGATCCAAAACTGAGAACCTCCAGCTGTTGCAAAACTACAACTCCCAGCATGCCTGAGCAGTGGATCCAAAACTGAGAACCTCCAGCTGTTGCACAACTACAACTCCCAGCATGCCTGGGCAGTGGATTCAAAACTGTGAACCTCCAGCTGTTGCAAAACCAAAACTCGCAGCATGGCTGGACAGTGGATTGAGAACTGTGCACCTCCAGCTGTTGCAAAACTACAACTCCCAGCATGCCCGGCCAGTTTTGCAACCATTACAACAGTATGAACCTGCATCCTGGGAGTTGTAGTTCTACAACAGCTGGAAGCCCCCTGGTTGGGGCCCACTGTTACAATGGATGGGGGAGGGGGCCATAGAGTGTAATAGGATATAATGTGTCACTCACGGGGGGGGGGGGAGGGGGGCGCCGCTTGTTACACAACGTCCTAAAGGAGGAAGACGATTAACCCCTCAGCTGCCGGGGGGATTCAGGGTCTCGCAGGAGGAATAATACACAGGGACAGGTGAAGGGTTAAATAGAGGCTGCACAGGAGGGGCCACCGCTGCCAGACACAAACAAGAGGGCGCGGCCCCTTTAAGAAGATCTACCCGGAAATGTCAGCGGAGGAGAGATATGGGAAATGGGGGAGGGGAGGGGAGTATGTAAATAACCATCACTGTGAGGGGGGGGGGACTTCCGGGAGGAAAGGAAGAGGGGGAGGGGAAGAGGATATAGGAGAATAGGAAGGAGACATCCTGGGGGGGATGGGAAGAGGATATAGGAGAATAGGAAGGAGACATCCTGGGGGGATGGGAAGAGGATATAGGACAATAGGAAGGAGACATCCTGGGGGGATGGGAAGAGGATATAGGAGAATAGGAAGGAGACATCCTGGGGGGATGGGAAGAGGATATAGGAGAATAGGAAGGAGACATCCTGGGGGGATGGGAAGAGGATATAGGACAATAGGAAGGAGACATCCTTCGGGGCGGGAGGGGAAGAGGATATAGGAGAATAGGAAGGAGACATCCTGGGGGGGATGGGAAGAGGATATAGGAGAATAGGAAGGAGACATCCTGGGGGGATGGGAAGAGGATATAGGACAATAGGAAGGAGACATCCTGGGGGGATGGGAAGAGGATATAGGAGAATAGGAAGGAGACATCCTGGGGGGATGGGAAGAGGATATAGGACAATAGGAAGGAGACATCCTGGGGGGGATGGGAAGAGGATATAGGAGAATAGGAAGGAGACATCCTGGGGGGATGGGAAGAGGATATAGGAGAATAGGAAGGAGACATCCTGGGGGGAGGGGAAGAGGATATAGGAGAATAGGAAGGAGACATCCTGGGGGAGGGGGGGAAGAGGATATAGGAGAATAGGAAGGAGACATCCTGGGGGGAGGGGAAGAGGATATAGGACAATAGGAAGGAGACATCCTGGGGGGATGGGAAGAGGATATAGGAGAATAGGAAGGAGACATCCTGGGGGGATGGGAAGAGGATATAGGAGAATAGGAAGGAGACATCCTGGGGGGATGGGAAGAGGATACAGGAGAATAGGAAGGAGACATCCTGGGGGGAGGGGAAGAGGATATAGGAGAATAGGAAGGAGACATCCTGGGGGGATGGGAAGAGGATATAGGAGAATAGGAAGGAGACATCCTGGGGGGATGGGAAGAGGATATAGGAGAATAGGAAGGAGACATCCTGGGGGGATGGGAAGAGGATATAGGAGAATAGGAAGGAGACATCCTGGGGGGATGGGAAGAGGATATAGGAGAATAGGAAGGAGACATCCTGGGGGGATGGGAAGAGGATATAGGAGAATAGGAAGGAGACATCCTGGGGGGATGGGAGAGGATATAGGAGAATAGGAAGGAGACATCCTGGGGGGATGGGAGAGGATATAGGAGAATAGGAAGGAGACATCCTGGGGGGATGGGAGAGGATATAGGAGAATAGGAAGGAGACATCCTGGGGGAGGGGAAGAGGATATAGGAGAATAGGAAGGAGACATCCTGGGGGGATGGGAAGAGGATATAGGACAATAGGAAGGAGACATCCTGGGGGGATGGGAAGAGGATATAGGAGAATAGGAAGGAGACATCCTGGGGGGATGGGAAGAGGATATAGGACAATAGGAAGGAGACATCCTGGGGGGATGGGAAGAGGATATAGGAGAATAGGAAGGAGACATCCTGGGGGGATGGGAAGAGGATATAGGACAATAGGAAGGAGACATCCTGGGGGAGGGGAAGAGGATATAGGACAATAGGAAGGAGACATCCTGGGGGGATGGGAAGAGGATATAGGAGAATAGGAAGGAGACATCCTGGGGGGATGGGAAGAGGATATAGGACAATAGGAAGGAGACATCCTGGGGGAGGGGAAGAGGATATAGGACAATAGGAAGGAGACATCCTGGGGGATGGGAAGAGGATATAGGAGAATAGGAAGGAGACATCCTGGGGGGATGGGAAGAGGATATAGGAGAATAGGAAGGAGACATCCTGGGGGGGATGGGAAGAGGATATAGGACAATAGGAAGGAGACATCCTGGGGGGATGGGAAGAGGATATAGGAGAATAGGAAGGAGACATCCTGGGGGATGGGAAGAGGATATAGGAGAATAGGAAGGAGACATCCTGGGGGATGGGAAGAGGATATAGGACAATAGGAAGGAGACATCCTGGGGGGAGGGGAAGAGGATATAGGACAATAGGAAGGAGACATCCTGGGGGGATGGGAAGAGGATATAGGAGAATAGGAAGGAGACATCCTGGGGGGATGGGAGAGGATATAGGAGAATAGGAAGGAGACATCCTGGGGGGATGGGAAGAGGATATAGGACAATAGGAAGGAGACATCCTGGGGGGGGGGAGGGGAAGAGGATATAGGAGAATAGGAAGGAGACATCCTGGGGGGGATGGGAAGAGGATATAGGAGAATAGGAAGGAGACATCCTGGGGGGATGGGAAGAGGATATAGGAGAATAGGAAGGAGACATCCTGGGGGGGATGGGAAGAGGATATAGGAGAATAGGAAGGAGACATCCTGGGGGGGATGGGAAGAGGATATAGGACAATAGGAAGGAGACATCCTGGGGGGATGGGAAGAGGATATAGGAGAATAGGAAGGAGACATCCTGGGGGAGGGGAAGAGGATATAGGAGAATAGGAAGGAGACATCCTGGGGGGATGGGAAGAGGATACAGGAGAATAGGAAGGAGACATCCTGGGGGGATGGGAGAGGATATAGGAGAATAGGAAGGAGACATCCTGGGGGGAGGGGAAGAGGATATAGGAGAATAGGAAGGAGACATCCTGGGGGGATGGGAGAGGATATAGGAGAATAGGAAGGAGACATCCTGGGGGGATGGGAAGAGGATATAGGAGAATAGGAAGGAGACATCCTGGGGGGATGGGAAGAGGATATAGGAGAATAGGAAGGAGACATCCTGGGGGAGGGGGGGAAGAGGATATAGGAGAATAGGAAGGAGACATCCTGGGGGGAGGGGAAGAGGATATAGGAGAATAGGAAGGAGACATCCTGGGGGGATGGGAAGAGGATATAGGAGAATAGGAAGGAGACATCCTGGGGGGATGGGAAGAGGATATAGGAGAATAGGAAGGAGACATCCTGGGGGGAGGGGAAGAGGATATAGGACAATAGGAAGGAGACATCCTGGGGGGGATGGGAAGAGGATATAGGAGAATAGGAAGGAGACATCCTGGGGGGGATGGGAAGAGGATATAGGAGAATAGGAAGGAGACATCCTGGGGGGGATGGGAAGAGGATATAGGACAATAGGAAGGAGACATCCTGGGGGGATGGGAAGAGGATATAGGAGAATAGGAAGGAGACATCCTGGGGGGGATGGGAAGAGGATATAGGAGAATAGGAAGGAGACATCCTGGGGGGAGGGGAAGAGGATATAGGACAATAGGAAGGAGACATCCTGGGGGGATGGGAGAGGATATAGGAGAATAGGAAGGAGACATCCTGGGGGGATGGGAAGAGGATATAGGAGAATAGGAAGGAGACATCCTGGGGGGGATGGGAAGAGGATATAGGACAATAGGAAGGAGACATCCTGGGGGGAGGGGAAGAGGATATAGGACAATAGGAAGGAGACATCCTGGGGGGATGGGAAGAGGATATAGGAGAATAGGAAGGAGACATCCTGGGGGGATGGGAAGAGGATATAGGAGAATAGGAAGGAGACATCCTGGGGGAGGGGAAGAGGATATAGGACAATAGGAAGGAGACATCCTGGGGGGAGGGGAAGAGGATATAGGAGAATAGGAAGGAGACATCCTGGGGGATGGGAGAGGATATAGGAGAATAGGAAGGAGACATCCTGGGGGGATGGGAAGAGGATATAGGAGAATAGGAAGGAGACATCCTGGGGGGAGGGGAAGAGGATATAGGACAATAGGAAGGAGACATCCTGGGGGGAGGGGAAGAGGATATAGGAGAATAGGAAGGAGACATCCTGGGGGATGGGAGAGGATATAGGAGAATAGGAAGGAGACATCCTGGGGGGATGGGAAGAGGATATAGGAGAATAGGAAGGAGACATCCTGGGGGGATGGGAAGAGGATATAGGAGAATAGGAAGGAGACATCCTGGGGGGATGGGAAGAGGATATAGGAGAATAGGAAGGAGACATCCTGGGGGGGGGATGGGAAGAGGATATAGGAGAATAGGAAGGAGACATCCTGGGGGGATGGGAAGAGGATATAGGAGAATAGGAAGGAGACATCCTGGGGGGATGGGGAAGAGGATATAGGAGAATAGGAAGGAGACATCCTGGGGGGATGGGAAGAGGATATAGGAGAATAGGAAGGAGACATCCTGGGGGGATGGGAGAGGATATAGGAGAATAGGAAGGAGACATCCTGGGGGGAGGGGAAGAGGATATAGGAGAATAGGAAGGAGACATCCTGGGGGGATGGGAAGAGGATATAGGAGAATAGGAAGGAGACATCCTGGGGGGATGGGAAGAGGATATAGGAGAATAGGAAGGAGACATCCTGGGGGGAGGGGAAGAGGATATAGGAGAATAGGAAGGAGACATCCTGGGGGGATGGGAAGAGGATATAGGAGAATAGGAAGGAGACATCCTGGGGGGATGGGAAGAGGATATAGGAGAATAGGAAGGAGACATCCTGGGGGGAGGGGAAGAGGATATAGGAGAATAGGAAGGAGACATCCTGGGGGGATGGGAAGAGGATATAGGAGAATAGGAAGGAGACATCCTGGGGGGAGGGGAAGAGGATATAGGAGAATAGGAAGGAGACATCCTGGGGGAGGGGAAGAGGATACAGGAGAATAGGAAGGAGACATCCTGGGGGGAGGGGAAGAGGATATAGGACAATAGGAAGGAGACATCCTGGGGGGGATGGGAAGAGGATATAGGAGAATAGGAAGGAGACATCCTGGGGGGGATGGGAAGAGGATACAGGAGAATAGGAAGGAGACATCCTGGGGGATGGGAAGAGGATACAGGAGAATAGGAAGGAGACATCCTGGGGGGATGGGAAGAGGATATAGGAGAATAGGAAGGAGACATCCTGGGGGGGATGGGAAGAGGATATAGGACAATAGGAAGGAGACATCCTGGGGGGATGGGAAGAGGATATAGGAGAATAGGAAGGAGACATCCTGGGGGGATGGGAAGAGGATATAGGAGAATAGGAAGGAGACATCCTGGGGGGATGGGAAGAGGATATAGGAGAATAGGAAGGAGACATCCTGGGGGGATGGGAAGAGGATATAGGACAATAGGAAGGAGACATCCTGGGGGGATGGGAAGAGGATATAGGAGAATAGGAAGGAGACATCCTGGGGGGATGGGAAGAGGATATAGGACAATAGGAAGGAGACATCCTGGGGGGATGGGAAGAGGATATAGGAGAATAGGAAGGAGACATCCTGGGGGGGATGGGAAGAGGATATAGGACAATAGGAAGGAGACATCCTGGGGGGATGGGAAGAGGATACAGGAGAATAGGAAGGAGACATCCTGGGGGGAGGGGAAGAGGATATAGGACAATAGGAAGGAGACATCCTGGGGGGGATGGGAAGAGGATATAGGAGAATAGGAAGGAGACATCCTGGGGGGATGGGAAGAGGATATAGGACAATAGGAAGGAGACATCCTGGGGGATGGGAAGAGGATATAGGACAATAGGAAGGAGACATCCTGGGGGATGGGAAGAGGATATCGGAGAATAGGAAGGAGACATCCTGGGGGGATGGGAAGAGGATATAGGACAATAGGAAGGAGACATCCTGGGGGGGATGGGAAGAGGATATAGGAGAATAGGAAGGAGACATCCTGGGGGGATGGGAAGAGGATATAGGAGAATAGGAAGGAGACATCCTGGGGGGGATGGGAAGAGGATATAGGAGAATAGGAAGGAGACATCCTGGGGGGATGGGAAGAGGATATAGGAGAATAGGAAGGAGACATCCTGGGGGGATGGGAAGAGGATATAGGAGAATAGGAAGGAGACATCCTGGGGGGAGGGGAAGAGGATATAGGAGAATAGGAAGGAGACATCCTGGGGGGATGGGAAGAGGATATAGGAGAATAGGAAGGAGACATCCTGGGGGGAGGGGAAGAGGATATAGGAGAATAGGAAGGAGACATCCTGGGGGGATGGGAAGAGGATATAGGAGAATAGGAAGGAGACATCCTGGGGGGGGGATGGGAAGAGGATATAGGAGAATAGGAAGGAGACATCCTGGGGGGATGGGAAGAGGATATAGGAGAATAGGAAGGAGACATCCTGGGGGGATGGGAAGAGGATATAGGAGAATAGGAAGGAGACATCCTGGGGGGATGGGAAGAGGATATAGGAGAATAGGAAGGAGACATCCTGGGGGGATGGGAAGAGGATATAGGAGAATAGGAAGGAGACATCCTGGGGGGAGGGGAAGAGGATATAGGAGAATAGGAAGGAGACATCCTGGGGGGATGGGAAGAGGATATAGGACAATAGGAAGGAGACATCCTGGGGGGATGGGAAGAGGATATAGGAGAATAGGAAGGAGACATCCTGGGGGGAGGGGAAGAGGATATAGGAGAATAGGAAGGAGACATCCTGGGGGAGGGGGGGAAGAGGATATAGGAGAATAGGAAGGAGACATCCTGGGGGGATGGGAAGAGGATATAGGACAATAGGAAGGAGACATCCTGGGGGGATGGGAAGAGGATATAGGAGAATAGGAAGGAGACATCCTGGGGGGAGGGGAAGAGGATATAGGAGAATAGGAAGGAGACATCCTGGGGGAGGGGGGGAAGAGGATATAGGAGAATAGGAAGGAGACATCCTGGGGGGAGGGGAAGAGGATATAGGACAATAGGAAGGAGACATCCTGGGGGGATGGGAAGAGGATATAGGAGAATAGGAAGGAGACATCCTGGGGGGATGGGAAGAGGATATAGGAGAATAGGAAGGAGACATCCTGGGGGATGGGAAGAGGATATAGGAGAATAGGAAGGAGACATCCTGGGGGGATGGGAAGAGGATATAGGAGAATAGGAAGGAGACATCCTGGGGGGAGGGGAAGAGGATATAGGAGAATAGGAAGGAGACATCCTGGGGGATGGGAAGAGGATATAGGAGAATAGGAAGGAGACATCCTGGGGGATGGGAAGAGGATATAGGAGAATAGGAAGGAGACATCCTGGGGGGAGGGGAAGAGGATATAGGAGAATAGGAAGGAGACATCCTGGGGGATGGGAAGAGGATATAGGAGAATAGGAAGGAGACATCCTGGGGGATGGGAAGAGGATATAGGAGAATAGGAAGGAGACATCCTTGGAGATTAGATGTTGAGGTTGGTTTGGGGGATGGAGATTCCTGGGAGAGATAGAATGTGATGGTGACAGGAAGGTGGGGGTGGGGATAAGAGGAAAGGAAGGAGACATCCTGCAGCCGTGATGGTAACTGAACCTGGGAGAAAAGGAAAGGGTTATCCTTTGGGGGGGGGGGAAGACACATGGGAGGGGGGGTGGCATTGGGTGTCCGGGGGTGTAACTCTATAATGTCATTATATTACTATTATATTATATCAGTGATGTCATACAGGGGGCGGGGCTGTGATCACATGTCATTATATTACTATTATATTATATCAGTGATGTCTTACAGGGGGTGGGGCTGTGATCACATGTCATTATATTACTATTATATTATATCAGTGATGTCATACAGGGGTGGGGCTGTGATCACATGTCATTATATTACTATTATATCAGTGATGTCATACAGGGGGCGGGGCTGTGATCACACGTCATTATATTACTATTATATTATATCAGTGATGTCATACAGGAGGTGGGGCTGTGATCACATATTATATTACTATTATATTATATCAGTGATGTCATACAGGAGGCGGGGCTGTGATCACATGTTATTATATTACTATTATATTATATCAGTGATGTCATACAGGGGGCGGGGCTGTGATCACATGTCATTATATTACTATTATATCAGTGATGTCATAGAGGGGGCGGGGCTGTGATCACAAGTCATTATATTACTATTATATCAGTGATGTCATAGAGGGGGCGGGGCTGTGATCACAAGTCATTATATTACTATTATATTATATCAGTGATGTCATACAGGGGGCGGGGCTGTGATCACAGGTATCATATTGTATCACTGATGTCATACAAGGGGCGGGGCTGTGATCACATGTCATTATATTACTAGTATATTATATCAGTGATGTCATACAGGGGGCGGGGCTGTGATCACATGTCATTATATTACTATTATATCAGTGATGTCATAGAGGGGGCGGGGCTGTGATCACAAGTCATTATATTACTATTATATCAGTGATGTCATAGAGGGGGCCGGGCTGTGATCACATGTATATTACTATTATATCAGTGATGTCATACCGGGGGCGGGGCTGTGACTTCCTCTATACATGATATACAGGCTGATTATGAGCAGTCATTGATGGTCCTGTAGTATAATGTGTATAATACAGATAACACAAGAATCACCAGTGATAGAGAGAAATTATTTATTCGGTTCCTCTTGACATTCATTAATAGTAAGAGAAGACATTCTCCAGGGGTCACCTCCGGTATCAGCAGAGGTCGTATCCAGGGGTGACCCCTGGGGGGGGGTCGGTATAAAGCAGCATTTACTGACAATTCTTTAACCTTTGCAGAAGTTACTGATTGAGGTTAAATTTTCAATTAATTCACAAAAAGAGAAACCTCAGATTCTTCATCACGTTGATTTTTTCGCCCTCCTGTCCTGTTCCCTGTCCGGGGATCAGGGGACGATAATCACACAAGACGGACCGGAGTCCAGAAAACCTTCCATCCAGCGGAAGTGCTAGAGCTGTGTAGTGTAACCAGGGGCTCCCAGTACCTACGGCCGTGACGGTAAAGGGGCCCACAGATCATGTCTACCACCCCATGTAGATGAAGGGACCCACAGACCATGTTTATCACCCCATATAGATGGAGGGGCCCACAGACCATGTCTACCACCCCATATAGATGAAGGGACCCACAGACCATGTCTACCACCCCATGTAGATGAAGGGGCCCACAGACCATGTCTACCACCCATGTAGATGAAGGGGCCCACAGACAATGTCTACCACCCCATGTAGATGAAGGGGCCTACAGATCATGTCTATCACCCCATGTAGATGAAGGGGCCCACAGACCATGTCTACCACCCCATATAGATGAAGGGGCCTACAGACCATGTCTACCACCCCATGTAGATGGAGGGGCCCACAGACCATGTCTACCACCCCATGTAGATGAAGGGGCCCACAGACCATGTCTACCACCCCATGTAGATGAAGGGGCCCACAGACAATGTCTACCACCCCATGTAGATGAAGGGGCCTACAGATCATGTCTATCACCCCATGTAGATGAAGGGACCCACAGACCATGTCTACCACCCCATATAGATGGAGGGGCTCACAGACCATGTCTACCACCCCATATAGATGGAGGGGCCCACAGACCATGTCTACCACCCCATATAGATGAAGGGACCCACAGATCATGTCTACCACCCCATATAGATGAAGGGACCCACAGACCATGTCTACCACCCCATGTAGATGAAGGGGCCCACAGACCATGTCTACCACCCCATGTAGATGAAGGGGCCCACAGACCATGTCTACCACCCCATGTAGATGAAGGGGCCCACAGACCATGTCTACCACCCCATGTAGATGAAGGGACCCACAGACAATGTCTACCACCCCATGTAGATGAAGGGGCCTACAGATCATGTCTATCACCCCATGTAGATGAAGGGGCCCACAGACCATGTCTACCACCCCATATAGATGAAGGGGCCTACAGACCATGTCTACCACCCCATGTAGATGGAGGGGCCCACAGACCATGTCTACCACCCCATGTAGATGAAGGGGCCCACAGTATCATGTCTATCACCCCATGTAGATGAAGGGGCCCACAGATCATGTCTACCACCCCATGTAGCTGAAGGGGCCCACAGATCATGTCTATCACCCCATGTAGATGAAGGGGCCCACAGATCATGTCTACCACCCCATGTAGATGGAGGGGCCCACAGACCATGTCTACCACCTCATGTAGATGAAGGGGCCTACAGATCATGTCTATCACCCCATGTAGATGAAGGGGCCCACAGACCATGTCTACCACGCCATGTAGATGAAGGGGCCGACAGACCATGTCTACCACCCCATGTAGATGAAGGGGCCCACAGATCATGTCTATCACCCCATGTAGATGAAGGTGCCCACAGACCATGTCTACTGCCCCATGTAGATGAAGGGGCCTACAGATCATGTCTACCACCCCATGTAGATGAAGGGGCCCGCAGGCCCTGTCTACCAACCCATTTAGATGAAGGGGCCCACAGACCATGTCTACCACCCCATGTAGATGAAGGGGCCAAAGACCATGTCTACCACCCCATATAAATGAAGGTGTCCACAGACCATGTCTACCAACCCATTTAAATGAAGGGGCCCACAGACCATGTCGGCCACCCCATGTAGATGAAGGGGCCCACACACCATTTCTACTGCCCCATGTAGATGAAGGGGCCCACAGACCCTGTCGACCACCCCATGAAGATGAAGGGGCCCACAGACCATGTCTACTACCCCATATAGATGAAAGGGCCTACAGATCATGTCTATCACCCCATGTAGATGAAGGGGCCCACAGATCATGTCCACCACCCCATGTAGATAATGGGCCCACAGGCCATGTCTATCACCCCATGTAGATGAAGGGACCCACAGACCATGTCTACCACCCCATGTAGATGAAGGGGCCTACAGACCATGTCTACCAACCCATTTAGATGAAGGGGCCCACAGACCATGTCCACCACCCCATGTAGATAATGGGCCCACAGGCCATGTCTATCACCCCATGTAGATGAAGGGACCCACAGACCATGTCTACCACCCCATGTAGATGAAGGGGCCCACAGACCATGTCTACCACCCCATGTAGATGAAGGGGCCCACAGACCATGTCTACCACCCCATATAAATGAAGGTGCCCACAGACCATGTCTACCAACCCATTTAGATGAAGGGGCCCACAGACCATGTCCACCACCCCATGTAGATAATGGGCCCACAGACCATGTCTACCACCCCATGTAGATGAAGGGGCCCACAGACCATGTCTACCACCCCATGTAGAAGAAGGGTCCCACAGACCATGTCAATCACCCCATGTAGATGAAGGGGCCCACAGGCCATGTCTACCACCACATGTAGATGAAGGGGCCCACAGACCATGTCTACTGCCCCATGTAGATGAAGGGGCCCACAGACCATGTCTACCACCCCATGTTGATAATGGGCCCACAGACCATGTCTATCACTCCATGTAGAGGTAGATGAAGGGGCCCACAGGCCATTTCTACTGCCCCATGTAGATGAAGGGGCCCACAGACCATGTCTACCACCCCATGTAGATAATGGGCCCACAGACCATGTCTATCACTCGATTTAGATGAAGGGGCCCACAGACCATGTCTACCACCCCATATAAATGAAGGTGCCCACAGACCATGTCTACCAACCCATTTAGATGAAGGGGCCCACAGACCATGTCCACCAACCCATGTATATAATGGGCCCACAGGCCATGTCTATCACCCCATGTAGATGAAGGGACCCACAGACCATGTCTACCACCCCATGTAGATGAAGGGGCCCACAGACTATGTCTATCACCCCATGTAGATGAAGGGTCCCACAGACCATGTCAATCACCCCATGTAGATGAAGGGGCCCACAGACCATGTCTACCAACCCATGTAGATAATGGGCCCACAGACCATGTCTATCACTCCATTTAGATGAAGGGGCCCACAGGCCATGTCTACCACCACATGTAGATGAAGGGGCCCACAGACCATGTCTACCACCCCATGTAGATTAAGGGGCCCACAGGCCATGTCTACTGCCCCATGTAGATGAAGGGGCCCACAGACCATGTCTACCACCCCATGTAGATAATGGGCTCACAGACCATGTCTATCACTCGATTTAGATGAAGGGTCCCACAGACCATGTTTACCACCCCATATAAATGAAGGTGCCCACAGACCATGTCTACCAACCCATGTAGATAATGGGCCCACAGGCCATGTCTATCACCCCATGTAGATGAAGGGACCCACAGACCATGTCTACCACCCCATGTAGATGAAGGGGCCCACAGACCATGTCTATCACCCCATGTAGATGAAGGGTCCCACAGACCATGTCTATCACCCCATGTAGATGAAGGGGCCCACAGACCATGTCTACTGCCCCATGTAGATAATGGGCCCACAGACCATGTCTATCACTCCATGTAGATGAAGGGGCCCACAAGCCATGTCTACCACCCCATGTAGATGAAGGGGCCCACAGGCCATGTCTACCACCCCATGTAGATGAAGGGGCCCACAGGCCATGTCTACCACCCCATGTAGATGAAGGGGCCCACAGGCCATGTCTACCACCCCATGTAGATGAAGGGGCCCACAGGCCATGTCTACCACCCCATGTAGATGAAGGGGCCCACAAATCATGTCTACCACCCCATGTAGATGAAGGGGCCCACAGACCATGTCTACTGCCCCATGTAGATGAAGGGGCCCACAGGCCATGTCTACCACCCCATGTAGATGAAGGGGCCCACAGACCATGTCTACTGCCCCATGTAGATGAAGGGGCCCACAGGCCATGTCTACCACCCCATGTAGATGAAGGGGCCCACAGACCATGTCTACTGCCCCATGTAGATGAAGGGGCCCAATATCATATCTCAAATAAATATCACCATATATGTCACCACGCCTGCAGGATGACGTCACCTAGGGGGTTCAGGGGCCCATCTGACTGAATGGTCAATGTATCACGGGTTCTTGATTATTTGAAGTGTGAAAATGAATGAATTTTTCAAATTTTTGTTACAGTTTTAGAAGTTTTTTAGGAGACATTTTGGGTTTGTTCAGTAGATATCCCAGGATCTGTATCGTTCTTCGTATTCCAGAAGATACTCGGGGTAGATCTGATGCCTCTCAAACACCACAAAGATGGAGGGATCGGTGACGTTGTTCACGCAGGAGTCATAATACCGCGTGTTAATGCCGGGTCTCTGCGGTGGGCGCTTCATTTTGGAGTTTCCCTCCACATAGTCTCCCACCAGCACACGAGCCACGAACATCGACCGCGTCCCGTCAGGAGCCTCAGCGGAGTAGGTGTGAGAGTACGAGGCGTCTCGGGCAAAGTAACTTCCTATGGAGAGAATGTGGACAGGTTATAGAAGTCACCGGGAAAATACCAAACATTACACACCTCTGTCTCTTCATTACACCCCTCTGTCTCTTCATTACACCCTTCTGTCTCTTCATTACACCCCCTCTGTCTCTTCATTACACCCCTCTGTCTCTTCATTACACCCATCTGTCTCTTCATTACACCCCTCTGTCTCTTCATTACACCCTTCTGTCTCTTCATTACACCCCCTCTGTCTCTTCATTACACCCCTCTGTCTCTTCATTACACCCCTCTGTTTCTTCATTACACCCCCTCTGTCTCTTCATTACACCCCTCTGTCTCTTCATTACATCCCTCTGTCTCTTCATTACACCCCTCTGTCTCTTCATTACACCCCTCTGTCTCTTCATTACATCCCTCTCTCTTCATTACACCCCTCTGTCTCTTCATTACACCCCTCTGTCTCTTCATTACACCCCTCTGTCTCTTCATTACATCCCTCTGTCTCTTCATTACACCCCTCTGTCTCTTCATTACACCCCTCTGTCTCTTCATTACATCCCTCTCTCTTCATTACACCCCTCTGTCTCTTCATTACACCCCTCTGTCTCTTCATTACACCCCTCTGTCTCTTCATTACACCCCTCTGTCTCTTCATTATACTCTTATGTCTGTTCACTACACCCCCCCGTCTCTTCATTATACTCTTATGTCTCTTCATTACACCCCCTCTGTCTCTTCATTACACCCCCTCTGTCTCTTCATTACACCCCTCTGTCTCTTCATTATACTCTTATGTCTCTTCATTGTACTCTTACGTCTCTTCAGTACACCCCTCTGTCTCTTCATTATACACCCCTATTTCTTCATTACACCCCCATTTCTTAATTACACCCGTCTCTTCATTATACTCTTGTTTCTTCATTACACCCCCTGTTTCTACATTACACTCTCCTCTCTACTTTACACCCCCATTTCTTCATTACACCTATATCGCTTCATTAAACCCCACTGACTCTTCATTATACACCGCTGTCTATTTATTAAACACCTATTTATTACAACCCGTCTCTTCATTACACCCCCTCATTTCACACCCTGTCTCTTAATTACACCCCCTATCTCTTTATTACACACCCCTGTCTCTTCATTACACACTCGTCTCTTCATTACACACCCCGTCTCTTCATTACACACTCCGTCTCTTCAATACACACCCCTGTCTCTTCATTACACACCCTGTCTCTTAATTACACCCCCTATCTCTTTATTACACACCCCTGTCTCTTCATTACACACTCGTCTCTTCATTACACACTCCGTCTCTTCATTACACACCCCGTCTCTTCATTACACACTCCGTCTCTTCAATACACACCCCTGTCTCTTCATTACACACTCGTCTCTTCATTACACACTCCTGTCTCTTAATTACACCCCCTATCTCTTTATTACGCACCCCTGTCTCTTCATTACACACTCGTCTCTTCATTACACACTCCGTCTCTTCATTACACACCCCGTCTCTTCATTACACACTCCGTCTCTTCAATACACACCCCTGTCTCTTCATTACACACCCCGTCTCTTCATTACACACTCCGTCTCTTCAATACACACTCCTGTCTCTTCATTACACACCCTGTCTTTTCAATACACACTCCTGTCTCTTCATTACACACTCCTGTCTCTTCAATGCACACCCCTGTCTCTTTATTACACACCCAACACACCCGTCTCTTCATTACACACCCGTCTCTTCAATACACACCCCGTCTCTTCATTACACACTCCGTCTCTTCAATACACACCCCTGTCTCTTCATTACACACCCCGTCTCTTCATTACACACTCCGTCTCTTCAATACACACTCCTGTCTCTTCATTACACACCCTGTCTTTTCAATACACACTCCTGTCTCTTCATTACACACTCCTGTCTCTTCAATGCACACCCCTGTCTCTTTATTACACACCCAACACACCTGTCTCTTCATTACACCCCCCTATCTCTTTATTACACACTCCTGGCCCTTCATTACACCTTCAGTCTTTTCATTACACTCCCGTCTCTTCATTACACACCCCTGTCTCTTCATTACACGCCCATCTCTTCAATGCACACCCCTGTCTCTTTATTACACATCCCGTCTCTTCATTACACCCCCTGTCTCTTCATTACACACTCCTGTCTCTTCATTACACCCCCTGTCTCTTCAATACACACTCCTGTCTCTTCATTACACACTCCTGTCTCTTCATTACACACTCCTGTCTCTTCAATACACACTCCTGCCTCTTCATTACACACTCCTGTCTCTTCATTACACACCCCGTCTCTTCATTACACACTCCGTCTCTTCATTACACACTCCTGTCTCTTCATTACACACCCTGTCTTTTCAATACACACTCCTGTCTCTTCATTACACACTCCTGTCTCTTCAATGCACACCCCTGTCTCTTTATTACACACCCAACACACCCGTCTCTTCATTACACACCCGTCTCTTTAATACACACCGTCTCTTCATTACACACTCCTGTCTCTTCATTACACCCCCCTATCTCTTTATTACACACTCCTGGCCCTTCATTACACCTTCAGTCTTTTCATTACACTCCCGTCTCTTCATTACACACCCCTGTCTCTTCATTACACGCCCATCTCTTCAATGCACACCCCTGTCTCTTTATTACACACCCCGTCTCTTCATTACACCCCCTGTCTCTTCATTACACACTCCTGTCTCTTCATTACACCCCCTGTCTCTTCAATACACACTCCTGTCTCTTCATTACACACTCCTGTCTCTTCATTACACACTCCTGTCTCTTCAATACACACTCCTGCCTCTTCATTACACACTCCTGTCTCTTCATTACACCCCCTGTCTCTTCAATACACACTCCTGTCTCTTCAATACACACTCCTGTCTCTTCATTACACACTCCTGTCTCTTCATTACACACTCCTGTCTCTTCATTACACACTCCTGTCTCTTCATTACACCCCCTGTCTCTTCAATACACACTCCTGTCTCTTCAATACACACTCCTGTCTCTTCATTACACACTCCTGTCTCTTCAATACACACTCCTGCCTCTTCATTACACACTCCTGTCTCTTCATTACACACCCCTTTTCTCTTCCTTACGCCCTCTCCTCTTGACCATCTCCAGGAACTTAACATAAATAAATTAGGTGTCACGGCCCCCATATTATCTCCTGCCATTGACCGCAGTCGCTGTCCTCTTCCTGTCAGAAATGATTGCTACACACTGAACCGTATAATCTGATGAATCTAGGCTTCGCTTGGAATCTGACAACGTTCAGGAGTATGGAGGCCTTGTGGTGGATCCTGTGCTGTGGAGTGACTGCCCCCTGCTGGTGTGATGATCTGGACCTTTTAGACGGTCTTGATTCCCATGTGGGGAATAAAGACCATCCCCCCAATCAGATCCTCCCTATACACGTTGCGTCCTACCTTGTCCATACACAACGCCATTGGTGCCGCAGATCCACCAGTCAAAGTTGTGACTGCAGATGGCGTCCACGTGTGCTGCGTTTGTGCCGTGAAACAGTCGCATTTCCTTCACGTCTTGTCCCCTATTTTTTTTTTCCATCTGTTCTTTTTGCCTAAAATGCAATATTACCAAACGTTACATAACAAACCTACATAAACATAACCCAAAACCGGCGATAGTACAAAATACCACAAATGATTACAGATAACATAATTTATTCATTTAAATACAACACAACCACATAAAAGCCAGAAAAACCCACAAGTGAAGGGAGGAGGCAGATCGTGAATGATAATGGATAAAGTGCTAAGAGCATGTAATACAGAAACAATAAAAAAATATATATATATATATAATATATATAATGTTCATGATATATATATATATATATATATACACACATACATGTACACATACACCCCACACAGAGGTCCCAGCTGGAAAGGCCTCCATCGCAGACTCCCAACATGCTTCACTCTTTGAGCTTCAGTATTCCCTGAGGAAGCTAGAGATGCGAAACACGTTGAAAGCCATTGGGGTCACCTTTATCTGCTCTCTTTAGAGTGCTGCCATCCACTGAGAGAGGACAATATGAGCTGGGACATCACATTTTGGAACTTCTTCTGACCCCTCATGTGAGGTGAGATCTGACCTACCACTGGAACAGCTGCCACAGTGATGGGTTCTGGAGACGCCACAAATTCTTCACCATGTGCCCGCTGACCGTCTTGGTGAAGCTGCTGATAATTTCTGAGAACTCGCTGGATGTGTCAGAGACGGGAACTTTCTTTAGGAGAGAAGAAGAGAAGTTATCACCTTCGGTCAGATGTCGTCCACTCTGGTGACCGGTCATAGGGACTCTGTATTACCTTACAGCCTATCGCCGGCAGGGCCGACGTGTCCCATGTCCTCGGGTAGATCATCGGGAACTTAGTTGCTGATGATTTTGTACTAAAAGAATAGAACAGTCTGATGATGAAACGGTAACATGGCGCCACCTGGCAGCCGACCCAAGAACAGCAAGTGAACTATTAGAGATTTTTCATCAAATTTATTATATCTCTTTTTTATCATTCTATTATATTATCTATTGGACCCACTTTGCTTTGGATTTGGACCATTCCTAAATGGCTTTTCTTGGGTCCCTTGGCTTTTAAACCTTTAACCCCTTTACAGGAATCTGGTCTTCCCTGCCACCACTCGGAGTAGTCCTGGTGATGGAAGCCATAGGATACCAGTACAGACACCAAGGGGTCTAGTAAGAGAGGAGTCCTGGGGGGAGATACAGAATCTCCCCACAAAAAGTAGGCACATGGTATTAGGTCTGGTGGTTCTTGAGGCCCGCGCAACATTGGAGCATCCTTTTTCTGGTTTGGCAGATCCAACGTTCCAGTAGAGTATTAGTCAGATATTGAAGAACATCCAAGTGGAATGTGGAGGAGACCATCCTGCTGAGCCAGGTGTCCAGTTAGAGGGGATCCATTGACCCCATTGACCTTACACCGACGGCTATTAAAGTGCAGAGCAAGACAGAAATGGAGGCCTAAGTGGAGGTCTAGACCACTTGGGCAATGCCATGAAGAGGCCTTCCTGAGGGAAAGCCACACAGGACCTACTCCAGGACTATGGTGTCAGGTGACATAATGTAAAGTAGGCGGACCCCTCTAGTCTTCATTTAAGGTACAATTACAGCTTTTAACGTACAATTTGACATTGCGGATGCACTAAAGACAGTCACAGAGGGACTGCAGAGCGAGCTCCCGGCCGTGGCCGGGAGCTCGCTCTGAAGTCCCTCTGGGGCTGCAGTTGGCACATCCACAGCGTCAAATACACTGCGCATGTGCCAAGTGTGATCCTGCCCTAACTCTCTATCTCTTTATCTTGATAATTTTACCTTCCACCCAGTAATTTCACATCTTCAAAGCTTAGATATTTCGGTCTCCTGCGCACGTCTTTCTCCGTCTTGTACTGGACGTTCCTCTGCTTCATTTCTTAAAACCAAGACAGATGTTAAAAGGGGAACCCAACATCTTAAAGGGATATTCCACAATAACTCTGCCCTCTTCACGTAATACTAAAAGAGTACTAGATGCTTGGACTAAGCTTCCATGATAAAATGGAAATGAAGTCGCATACCGGATGGACCATGCAGTCTTTTTCTACCGACATTAGAGGTCCAAGATATTTGGGCCATTGACGAAGCCCAGGAACCCTCATAGCCCCAACATCGGCGACAATAATCCACTCACGTACCTGGGAAGTTGATCTCATAGCGCTGGCTGCCAGCAGTGAAAGGTATGACGGCAGTGGGATCGGAAAGGTAGACGGTCTCCAGGTCTGAAGACAATATGGTGGAGCTCACTTGTTTCACGTTCTAAAAAGGAGAAAAAGTGGGAAAAATATTTCACTCACTGGGCAGAGCCCCCCAAATGCATAATCACAATCAGGTCCCTCCCCACCTATAGGTGTTATTTGTACCATTGCTTTGCTTATTCTGGGCCACAACCTCTGCACCCCATAGCTATACCCATGGAGATTGCCCATGATTGGGTGCCCCCCGCCAACGTACAGAATGGCCGTATTGTGTCCAGGTGCCATATTCATCCTTCCAGTACCACAGCCACTCGGTGGTCAGGACATATTCAGGCGGCTTCATGACCGAAGAGACGGTGGAGAGACGACGAACGCGGTGCTCGCCGGACTTCATAGTCATAAAGTCAACTGAACGAACCCTGGGAATGACAAGTGGGAGGAGTTACATAGTAAAGCTCCACCCCCGAAATGATGGACAGAAACTCTACACAGGGCCCCATAATTGGGCACCATGTCTGACCCTACCTGTCAGCGGATGGGTCGCAGTAACATTTTTCAATCTCCTCCATATTGGGGATTTCTTCCCAGTCGGTTCCTTTGTAAATCTGCCAGCGGTACGGCAGGTAGTAATGCATGTCCGGGCAACGCTCTTTGAGTAAAGGAGAACCCAGCATTACCCACCACGAGAGAACATGATCTGCATCCTAGTAACCCCTCCCCCGAGGAGAACTCACCTCCTAACTTGCAGTATTTCCAAATATTAGAAAGACAGATCTCCGGGACCTTGTCGGGTTCCACTAAAAAATGTAATAAATTAACAAATCACATTATCCAATCACATCCTGGAAATAGAAACCCAGACATCTCCCACAATGACTTCTCCCACAATGCAATGCACCAGATAGGTAGAATCTGTCAGTAAATTCTGCTACCACCTGATGATAGATGTGAAGCATACAAAGATAGAACCGGCTGGGGGCAGGGAAGAAATTCAGCAAAATTACAAAAAAACAGTCAGATAACTCCACCGCCGGACCCTGGTGAGTCCATGGACTTACATTTATTTGGTGGTAGGTAGGTAGCTCCATTCACGGATGTTCTTGCCGCCTGATGACCTGTATCTGATGGGTTAATAGTCGCCAAGCCTTCCAAATTCTTTAAAAACAATGTTGTGTATATGTCCTCCAGCTCTGTCTGTGATATTGGTTTCACACTGGTTTGGGCAAAAGAAGCAGCTGGAGGTTGGACTGGTTTTACCCTTTGAACAGAAGGACCTTCTGTAGGAGAATCTACCAGTCTGGGACAAGATGTTGTTGTAGTACTGGAAGGACCTGCTGCGGTGGTCGTGAGGTTGACAACTGGTTGAGTTTTGTTTGGGCTCGCAATGGTGGTGGTCTCCGGTTTCCCCTGAGGAACAGATGGACCTTTCGTAGGAGAATTCACCATCTTGCTTGGTCTTGGAGGAGGCATTGGAGAAGTGGATGGGTTCACCACTGTGGAGGGTGCCGGCCTAACAGAACCGGCACTTGATTGATCTTTCATAGGAAGATGGACGGGTTTGCTTTGTCCAGCAGCAGATACTGTTAGAGGATTAACAGGATGTATAGACGTCACTTGCCCAAATGTCCATTTTGGCAGAGGGGCAGATGGGGTAGAAGATGATGACGAATGTCCAGTTGGGATTCCTGTGGGTGACATTATGGATTTATTATGGGTAACAAAAATATTTCACAGCAGTAGATATGGGAAGGATTGACGCACAATACAAGGAGTTGTACCTGTCTGAGGAGACACTTTAGGTGGAGCCGATGGTGATGCGGACTCGACATCAGCCTTGGAATGGCCCGTGTAGGACATGTATACAGTGGGTGTTGGGGGGTGGGTGTCCAATGACATCAAGGGCTGGAGAGAGGGAGGACTTGCTGCCATTTTCGTATTATTCTGAGTTATCTGAGAGTTGTTAACATCTTCACTTCCAGGCATACAATGACTGTCCCCACTCTCCGACACTGGATGGCTGCCTGATCTCCCCCGGGAATGGACCCCTAAAACCAATGTCATCATATTAAAAAAAATGAAATGGTGTCGGCCATTATATTTGGCACTGAATTAGGAGCCCCAGTAAAGAAAGGTATTACCCCCACACCTGCTCTTCCTTGTCGTTGTCCTCGACTCTTGCTTCGCGCCCCATCCTGAGGTTCTCTCTTCTTTCTGTTCCGGGGTCTTCCTCCTCCTCTTCCTCTCTGAGCTCCAGGCTGCCCCTTCTCCTGGTCCTTCTTGCCCTCCTCCCTCACTGTCTGGAGACGTTCATTGTATTTCACCGTACAAATCATCTGAAAGTTCTGAATAGTCTCCTCAGACATACGATAGCGAGTGAGTAAGAGATCAGAACCGAACTCCAGGAGGTGGTGAGAACGTTTACAGGGGTGATGGGTACATTCTCCTCGTGTGAAGAAACCGCAGATATGCAGCCACGAACAATCCTTCCCGAGATTACATTGGTCATGTAGATACTTCACACAAACCTGCAAGAAAGCCAAAAGTTACAGTGCTGCTTGAAAGTTTGTGAACCCTTCAGAATTTTCTATATTTCAGAATAACTTTGAACTTTGAAGAAAAAGAACGTTGCTGCCCATCTGCAGTTTGCTAAATATCACCTGGACTATGGAAAAAATGTTTTGCGGTTGGACAAGACCAAAATAGATATTTTTGTGTGTAAATGAGTAGAATGTATGTGTTATAGTCATGCCATTGTGTTGTTCTTACCCTCGGCAGCAGCTGGTTGTCGTTCTGGAGGAGGAGAACCTTTATCTCATCCTCATTCAGTCCACTGATCTCATTGGCCTTCATGACCATGCGGTTATGATTTGAGAAAATATCATGGGAGAACGGGCACCGGGGCCTGAAATAGAAGAAACGTGTGATACAGTCTGCTGAGCCCTAGTATCTAATACTACCATGTGTCCTGCTGTTTGCTGAACCAATGAGCCTGTTATGTGTGACACTATGTGCTCAGCACTCTTTGGGAGGACTTTACTGACCTTCACCAGATATACCAAGTGTTGTGGGAAATTAAAGGTACCTATTGACAATTACGTGTTCTGGTTGGAAAAAGGAGGGGTAAGCTGCTGCCAAACTCCTCTGGTGAGTCATCTTTTCAAGAACAATTGGGTTCGAGCAGTTGAAATGTGTATATGAGAGATAGACACAGGGAGGCGCACACACTCCAAGATAAATCTGGACAATTGTAAAACATACCTTGGGGCTCGAATGTACATTACTCCCCAGTCACCTCCTCCTGTACATTACTCCCCAGTCACCTCCTCCTGTACATTACTCCCCAGTCACCTCCTCCTGTACATTCCTCCCCGGTCACCTCCTCCTGTACATTACTCCCCAGTCACCTCCTCCTGTACATTACTCCCCGGTCACCTCCTCCTGTACATTACTCCCCGGTCACCTCCTCCTCCTCCTCCTGTACATTACTCCCCGGTCACCTCCTCCTCCTCCTGTACATTACTCCCCGGTCACCTCCTCCTCCTCCTGTACATTACTCCCCGGTCACCTCCTCCTCCTGTACATTACTCCCCGGTCACCTCCTCCTGTACATTACTCCCCGGTCACCTCCTCCTGTACATTACTCCCCGGTCACCTCCTCCTCCTCCTCCTGTACATTACTCCCCAGTCACCTCCTCCTGTACATTACTCCCCAGTCACCTCCTCCTGTACATTACTCCCCGGTCACCTCCTCCTCATGTACATTACTCCCCGGTCACCTCCTCCTCCTCCTGTACATTACTCCCCGGTCACCTCCTCCTCCTCCTGTACATTACTCCCCGGTCACCTCCTCCTCATGTACATTACTCCCCGGTCACCTCCTCCTCCTGTACATTACTCCCCGGTCACCTCCTCCTCATGTACATTACTCCCCGGTCACCTCCTCCTCATGTACATTACTCCCCGGTCACCTCCTCCTCCTGTACATTACTCCCCAGTCACCTCCTCCTCCTGTACATTCCTCCCCGGTCACTACCTCCTCCTGTACATTACTCCCCGGTCACCTCCTCCTCCTCCTGTACATTACTCCCCAGTCACCTCCTCCTGTACATTACTCCCCGGTCACCTCCTCCTCCTGTACATTACTCCCCGGTCACCTCCTCCTCCTCCTGTACATTACTCCCCGGTCACCTCCTCCTCCTCCTGTACATTACTCCCCGGTCACCTCCTCCTCCTCCTGTACATTACTCCCTGGTCACCTCCTCCTCCTGTACATTACTCCCTGGTCACCTCCTCCTCCTGTACATTACTTCCTGGTCACCTCCTCCTCCTCCTGTACATTACTCCCCGGTCACCTCCTCCTCCTCCTGTACATTACTCCCTGGTCACCTCCTCCTCCTCCTGTACATTACTCCCCGGTCACCTCCTCCTCCTCCTGTACATTACTCCCCGGTCACCTCCTCCTCCTCCTGTACATTACTCCCCGGTCACCTCCTCCTCCTCCTGTACATTACTCCCTGGTCACCTCCTCCTCCTCCTGTACATTACTCCCAGGTCACCTCCTCCTCCTCCTGTACATTACTCCCCGGTCACCTCCTCCTCCTCCTGTACATTACTCCCCGGTCACCTCCTCCTCCTCCTGTACATTACTCCCCGGTCACCTCCTCCTCCTCCTGTACATTACTCCCCGGTCACCTCCTCCTCCTCCTGTACATTACTCCCCGGTCACCTCCTCCTCCTCCTGTACATTACTCCCCGGTCACCTCCTCCTCCTCCTGTACATTACTCCCCGGTCACCTCCTCCTCCTCCTGTACATTACTCCCCGGTCACCTCCTCCTCCTCCTGTACATTACTCCCCGGTCACCTCCTCCTGTACATTACTCCCTGGTCACCTCCTCCTCCTCCTGTACATTACTACCCGGTCACCTCCTCCTCCTGTACATTACTCCCCGGTCACCTCCTCCTCCTCCTGTACATTACTCCCTGGTCACCTCCTCCTCCTCCTGTACATTACTCCCCGGTCACCTCCTCCTCCTCCTGTACATTACTCCCCGGTCACCTCCTCCTCCTCCTGTACATTACTCCCTGGTCACCTCCTCCTCCTGTACATTACTCCCTGGTCACCTCCTCCTCCTCCTGTACATTACTCCCTGGTCACCTCCTCCTCCTCCTGTACATTACTCCCTGGTCACCTCCTCCTCCTGTACATTACTCCCTGGTCACCTCCTCCTCCTCCTGTACATTACTCCCCGGTCACCTCCTCCTCCTCCTGTACATTACTCCCCGGTCACCTCCTCCTCCTCCTGTACATTACTCCCCGGTCACCTCCTCCTCCTCCTATACATTACTCCCCGGTCACCTCCTCCTCCTCCTGTACATTACTCCCTGGTCACCTCCTCCTCCTGTACATTACTCCCCGGTCACCTCCTCCTCCTGTACATTACTCCCTGGTCACCTCCTCCTCCTGTACATTACTCCCTGGTCACCTCCTCCTCCTGTACATTACTCCCTGGTCACCTCCTCCTCCTCCTGTACATTACTCCCCGGTCACCTCCTCCTCCTCCTGTACATTACTCCCCGGTCACCTCCTCCTCCTCCTGTACATTACTCCCTGGTCACCTCCTCCTCCTGTACATTACTCCCTGGTCACCTCCTCCTCCTCCTGTACATTACTCCCTGGTCACCTCCTCCTCCTCCTGTACATTACTCCCTGGTCACCTCCTCCTCCTGTACATTACTCCCTGGTCACCTCCTCCTCCTCCTGTACATTACTCCCCGGTCACCTCCTCCTCCTCCTGTACATTACTCCCCGGTCACCTCCTCCTCCTCCTGTACATTACTCCCCGGTCACCTCCTCCTCCTCCTATACATTACTCCCCGGTCACCTCCTCCTCCTCCTGTACATTACTCCCTGGTCACCTCCTCCTCCTGTACATTACTCCCCGGTCACCTCCTCCTCCTGTACATTACTCCCTGGTCACCTCCTCCTCCTGTACATTACTCCCCGGTCACCTCCTCCTGTACATTACTCCCTGGTCACCTCCTCCTCCTGTACATTACTCCCTGGTCACCCACCTTTTGCAGTTACTCCGCAGGTAGTTTTGGCACAGGTGCAGTTTCTCGCACTGCTCTTCTTCTTCTTCATTCTTTAGATATTTGGTGCAGGTCCTCACGGGGCTCCCAGCCAGGACCAGGTCCCCAACCTGAGGGAACTTTTGGGGTTCTTCCTTCAGGATTTGCTCCATCTGCTCTGTAGGAAGCTCCAATAACCCAGACAGATCCTTCTTGGGCAGTCGCCCGCCATGTTTGCACAGAACCTTGGTCAGGAAGGCGGTGACTGTGGGGTCCGACATGATCCTGGGGCCCCTGGACTTCTGTGTGTAGCTCTGGGCCTGGAGAGACTTCTCTTTCTTGTAGCTGAGAGGAACATTACTCCTCCTGTTCTGGGAGGATCCTTCACCAGAGAGACGAGAAACGAAACTGAGACACCAGGAGAACATGGAACCTTGTACATTCTATGGGTTCAATACTGAGATAGATAAGACAGGAGACGCCGTTCTGTGCAGTGTCCATATATATCTCTCCAGATAGAGGATAACTTTACCAGACAGCACAATCCCTTTAAGGGTTAACTCCCCGCAGGCTTCTAAGGCTTCTTCTCCTGAATCTGTATCTGATATGGGACGGATAGTAGTGTTGGGCGCGAATGTTCGCATTTCAAATTTTTATCGCGAATATCACAAATTTGCGAATTCGAAAATGGCCAATGCCCCTCATCACTAACGGATAGGAGGGGGAGGGGATCTGGTATCGTGACACTGATGTGTGGTATGCACTGGGGATATGATGAGGGTAGTAGTCCTTGTAGTTAAAATATCCCCTGCGTTGCAAGGGTAGAGGAGGACCTACACAGGCTGCATGTAAGGATCCCCCAACAGCTCCAGCGCCCCCTCCTGGCAGGTGGGATTCTCATCTTTACTTGTCCTTTCTGCTTTATTTCCGTTTTTCTGCTCAGAACAGTGGAACTGAACTGATCCCAATAATTTCGATGGGTCCTTTTTATCGTCAGTTCATCTCAAACAAAACGGGGAACGTCCCAACTGTCCGGGGAACTGGGGAGAGTGTCCCGCTTCAGTCCTCCGTCCGTTTTCGTTCATTTGTCAAACTGAGTGTGATCAGAAGGTGAAGGAGATCTGGGAAGTGACGCCAGATCACGTGACTTGCATACGGCAGAAAGAAGTGTGCGAGAGGTGTGTGGCGTCTGTGGCTGCAGCAGAAACCCATTATTGGACCCAAAATCTGGTTAAAAAAAAACATACAAAAAAGGAAATGTGTTAAAGGGGTATTCCGTGCAAATTTTTTTTAGCCCCTATCCAAAGGATAGGGGATAAGATGTCTGATGACGGGGCCCGCTTCTGGGATCCCCCGCAATCTCCCTGCAGCTCCCGCATTCTATGCGAGGATTGCGTCTCTAGTTTCGGAAACCTCCAGGTTTTTCGGGACTGGGGACGTGACGTCACGCCCTCTCCATTCATGTCTTTGAATCTCCCGCCACTTCGGAGCTCCAGCTGCTGCTCATTCCATGAAGTGTCGCGGGTTCGGTATCTTGGGTAATCCCACCGGCTGCTTCACGGACACTTTTCCCCTCCTAACGGTCCCAGGTCGCCGCTGTCTGGGTGCAGTTCCTTTCACCCCGAGGCTTCAACCATCAGCTTGTGGGCTGGTGAGGGTGCGTTGCCTGCATCCCGCTGGGGGAGATGCGCTCTAGGGGGCCGGATCGGTGGTTCAGCAGCTGCATTGGGGGTCACGGGCAGAGCGCCGGTCCTGACCCTGTCCTTGGCTCTTGCAGAGTGTTAGGGCAGTTGTTGTATATAATCTTCCCTATATGCTTCTTTATGTAATGTTGGCAGAATACTCACACACGCTATGGCTATCCTCAACACCCTGTTTCATAATAAAGTACGTTTGCTTTAACATATCTTACATACATTAAATATACCTGGATATGTTTAACTTAACACTTATACCATTCTAACACTATCTTACCATACATACAGTCACATGACAAATATATCATTCATACACTGATATACCATACATACAGTCACATGACAAATATATCATTCATACACTGATATACCATACATACAGTCACATGACAAATATACAATTCATACACTGATATATCATACATACAGTCACATGACAAATATACAATTCATACACTGATATATCATACATACAGTCACATGACAAATATATCATTCATACACTGATATACCATACATACAGTCACATGACAAATATACAATTCATACACTGATATATCATACATACAGTCACATGACAAATATACAATTCATACACTGATATATCATACATACAGTCACATGACAAATATACAATTCATACACTGATATATCATACATACAGTCACATGACAAATATACAATTCATACACTGATATATCATACATACAGTCACATGACAAATATACAATTCATACACTGATATACCAGGTATACAGTCACTAATACACATACATGCATACGTTACTACACCACAACACATATATATCATGTATACCGTCACATAACAAATATACCATGCATACGTTATTATATATTATTACTTATACCATACATACAGTCACATGACAAATATACAATTCATATGCTGCTATACCAAGTATACAGTCACTAATACACATACATGCATACGTTACTACACCACAACACATATATATCATGTATACCGTCACATAACAAATATACCATGCATACGTTACTATATACTATTACTTATACCATACATACAGTCACATGACAAATATATCATTCATACGCTGATATACCAGGTATACAGTCCCTAATACACATACATGCATACGTTACTACACCACAACACATATATATCATGTATACCGTCACATAACAAATATATCATACATACACTGATATACCAGGTATACAGTCCCTAATACACATACATGCATACGTTACTACACCAGAACACATATATCATGTATACCGTCACATAGCAAATATACCATGCATACGTTATTATATATTATTACTTATACCATACATACAGTCACATAACAAATATACAATTCATATGCTGCTATACCAAGTATACAGTCCCTAATACACATACATGCATACGTTACTACACCACAACACATATATATCATGTATACCGTCACATAAATATATAATTCATACACTGGTATACCAGGTATACAGTCACTAATACACATACATCCATACGTTACTACACCACAACACATATATATCATGTATACTGTCACATAACAAATATATAATTCATACACTTTTATACCAGGTATACAGTCACTAATACACATACATGCATACGTTACTACACCAGAACACATATATATCATGTATACCGTCACATAACAAATATATAATTCATACACTGATATACCAGGTATACAGTCACTAATACACATACATGCATACGTTACTACACCACAACACATATATATCATGTATACCGTCACATAACAAATATACCATGCATACGTTATTATATATTATTACTTATACCATACATACAGTCACATGACAAATATATCATTCATACACTGATATACCAGGTATACAGTCACATGACAAATATATCATTCATACACTGATATACCAGGTATACAGTCACTAATACACATACATGCATACGTTACTACACCACAACACATATATATCATGTATACCGTCACATAACAAATATACCATGCATACGTTATTATATACTATTACTTATACCATACATACAGTCACATGACAAATATACAATTCATACACTGCTATACCAGGTATACAGTCACATGACAAATATATCATTCATACACTGATATACCAGGTATACAGTCACTAATACACATACATGCATACGTTACTACACCACAACACATATATATCATGTATACCGTCACATAACAAATATACCATACATACGTTATTATATACTATTACTTATACCATACATACAGTCACATGACAAATATATCATTCATATGCTGCTATACCAAGTATACAGTCCCTAATACACATACATACATACGCTCACTAAAATACACATCATACATATGTTACTAGGCCACGGAATCGCTCATTATGATGCACTATAACACATATACCATGCATACGTTACTTTGCACTATAACACTCACTAACGCTGACTGTAAAACACATATCATGTATATATTACAATACCATGCACACGTCACTACATTCCATGCATGGGTACTGCAGCATCTGTGTCATGGATGCTGTGCATACGGGTACAGGTACTCTGCAACGTCTGGCACTCGGAGTCTCACGTTGTCTCGCTGTGTCTTGTTAGAGGCATTCTGCCCACATGATGGTTACGCTAAGACCTGTCACCCATTCAGGAACAGACCTGTCACCCGTACACGCAAGATGGTTACGCAAAGACCTGTCATGTCACTGGCATGGTGGTTGGGCAAAGACCTGTCACCCGTAAAGACACGATGGTTATGCAAAGACCTGTCACATCTACAAGCACGGGGGTTAGGCAGAGACCTGTCACCCGTACTAGATCAGACCTGTCACCCGTAAAGACACGATGGTTATGCAAAGACCTGTCACATCTACAGGCATGGTGGTTAGGCAAAGACCTGTCACCCATACAGACACGTTGGTTATGCAAAGACCTGTCACCCATACAGACACGATGGTTATGCAAAGACCTGTCACATCTAGAAGCACGGTGGTTAGGCAAAGACCTGTCATATCACTGGTGCGGGGGTTGGGCAAAGACCTGTCACTCGTACAGGCACGATGGTTACACTAAGACCTGTCACCCATACAGACACGATGGTTATGCAAAGACCTGTCACCCATACAGACACGATGGTTATGCAAAGACCTGTCACCCATACAGACATGATGGTTATGCAAAGACCTGTCACATCTAGAAGCACGGTGGTTAGGCAAAGACCTGTCATGTCACTGGCACAGGGGTTGGGCAGAGACCTGTCACTCGTACAGGCACGATGGTTACACTAAGACCTGTCACCCATACAGACACGATGGTTAGGCAAAGACCTGTCACCCATACAGACACGATGGTTAGGCAAAGACCTGTCACATCTACAGGCAAGATGGATAAGCAAAGATGTTTCCTCTACAGGCTTGATAGTCACGTGAAGACCTGTGATGTTTACGGCTACGATGGGCACACAAACTTGTCAGCGGTCACATCTACAGGCAAACTATCCGCGCTAAGATCAGTCTTGGGCACAAGAAGGGCGTTCTTCCACCGAGCTCAGTTCACAGAGCATCCATCCCGTAGCATGATTATCGCATTCTTCTGAAGAACACCAGGAGGCGACTATACCATGTTAACGTTCACGTTTTTGGGGGTTTGCTCTTTTGCATTCTACCTCAGGTACGTCGCCAGATCAGCAATGATTTCCACGCATAGAGGTTATTGATTCATGTGCATGCTGCTTGTTTGGTTGCTATATAAGACCTGTCACGTCTACAGTTTAAATCACATTCACGCTGGTCACGCCTTCAGGCTGAGGTTGTACTAGTAATACGTACTTGGGGCTCAGATGACATGTACGTGGGCTTGTTAGTTGTCAGGTACCATTACATGTACACCTGTAGGTCCGGCGTTATCTGGAATGGTCACGGACAAAGCTGTCTGTCACGTCTATCCATTAGTTAGGAGGTCATATATTCCGGGGTGTGGTGCCACAATCACGTCTTTACAGCTCCAGGTGCCGGCTCACATAGTCAGAGTTTAGGCGGATGGTACTCCTGCCGTCACGTAAGTTATATTACAGTCTACGGTAAGTGTTTGGTATAACATTAGGTTATAACTTTGTTTCTGTCCTATTTGGTTGCCATTTTGCCCTCGAACGCGGTTTATGGCACATCTCAACCGCTATGGTAGGGTCAACGTGAACCGTATAGGTACTTATGCAGGACGTCCAACGGCCTGAAGAGGGTGCTCACTGCAGCGCAAGATTTTTTTATTTTTTCCTCTCGCCCTCACACATTGTCCCGGCCTTGACGTAAAGAATGGATAATACCAACCTGGATGGAGGAGCGCTGAAGTATAGTGCTGGAGAAGTGTGTTCTGGTGACTCAATGGCTAGGACCATCTGTGGATGAAGACTGCTAGACACCACCTCGGCCAAGGGCAGAGTCGTTAGAGCAGTGCTTCCCAACCAGCGTGCCTCCAGCAGTTGCGAAACTACAACTCCCAGCATGCCCGGACAGCCAACGGCTGTCCGGGCATGCTGGGAGTTGTAGTTTTGCAACAGCTGGAGGCACGCTGGTTGGGAAACACTGCTCTAAGCCAGAGAGAAGGTCAATCCTCCAACCATGGTTTCCATGGAGGTTTCCTCCGCTGGGGTTATTTTCCTCTCCTATGAACTGGAGGCTGTCCAGGCATGCTGGAAGTTGTAGTTTTGCAACAGCTGGAGGCACTCTGTTGGGAAACACAGTTCTAAGCCGAAGGAAAGGACAATCCTCCAGCTATGGTTTCCCAAGAGCTTTCCTCCACTGGGGTTATTTTCCTCTATAATGGCTGCACCTTACGTCATGCGTCCTCCCCGCCATTGGCTCCTCCCATCATGCAATGTCAGGTGTTTGTCAGATATTCCAATAAAGTCCATTTTATTGCCTTCCTGAAAGTCCAAAGGTTCCTATATAAGAGTGAAAGGATGAGGAGGGGGAGGGGCAAAAAAAAAAAAAAAAAGAATCCTAGGTAAAACTTTAGCCTGATGTCACAGCACAGAGCACGTAGCTGCAGCGCCATCTTAGAACAGGGCAAAGCCAGTAACCCCAGAGAGGACACAGAGCAATGGAGCCGACCAAGGGAAAAAGGAACGAGCTGTGGAAGAGAGCATAGAGCTGAAAGATCAGAGTATACTACTACATGCACTAACATATACACACACATATATATATATATATATATATATATAAATATATATATATATACAGTCATGTGTCATGTCACTACGCGATTTTTCGTGCGACATTTTGACTGGAAAGCGAGAAAAGCAAGTTTTCCAAAAATTAACTATGTAGTAATAATTTTAAAATGGACTACGGGTAGTCAGGTATTTATTAACTGCGACAGTCGCAACTGCGCAAAAAAAAAAAAAAAAGTCGCAACAGGGTTAAAAATTGACTAAATTTACTCCAGCTCAAACCTGGAGCAGAAAAAGCTACAACCAAAGTAAAAAAGGAAAAAAATGCTTACGTGAAAGAAAATTATCGACAGGATGAAACCGGTTGATAAATAAGTCACAGATAAGCAAAAAAAAAGTAAGGAAAAAATTACTAAAAAAAAAGAAAACATAAGCAAATAATGATAAATGCCCCTCTATGTCACCAAACTCCAGAAATGGGCTGGACAAAATTATTGGAAAAATTGTGGATAAATAAGATTATTTCCAGCATGTGATGTTCCTTTATACTCACCTGGGGCAAGTAACAGGTGGGGGCAATATAACAATCACACCTGAAAGCAGATAAAAAGGAGAGAAGTTCACTTAGTCTTTGCATTGTGTGTCTGTGTGTGTCACACTAAGCATGGACAACAGAAAGAGGAGAAGAGAACAAACAGAAAGAGGAGAAGAGAACAGAAAGAGGAGGAGAGAACAGAAAGAGGAGGAGAAGAGAGAACAGAAAGAGGAGAAGAGAGAACAGAAAGAGGAGAAGAGAGAACAGAAAGAGGAGAAGAGAGAACAGAAAGAGGAGAAGAGAGAACAGAAAGAGGAGAAGAGAGAACAGAAAGAGGAGAAGAGAGAACAGAAAGAGGAGAAGAGAGAACAGAAAGAGGAGAAGAGAGAACAGAAAGAGGAGAAGAGAGAACAGAAAGAGGAGAAGAGAGAACAGAAAGAGGAGAAGAGAGAACAGAAAGAGGAGAAGAGAGAACAGAAAGAGGAGAAGAGAGAACAGAAAGAGGAGAAGAGAGAACAGAAAGAGGAGGAGAAGAGAACAGAAAGAGGAGAAGAGAGAACAGAAAGAGGAGAAGAGAACAGAAAGAGGAGAAGAGAGAACAGAAAGAGGAGAAGAGAGAACAGAAAGAGGAGAAGAGAGAACAGAAAGAGGAGAAGAGAGAACAGAAAGAGGAGAAGAGAGAACAGAAAGAGGAGAAGAGAGAACAGAAAGAGGAGAAGAGAGAACAGAAAGAGGAGAAGAGAGAACAGAAAGAGGAGGAGAGAGAACAGAAAGAGGAGGAGAGAGAACAGAAAGAGGAGAAGAGAACAGAAAGAGGAGAAGAGAGAACAGAAAGAGGAGAAGAGAACAGAAAGAGGAGAGGAGAGAACAGAAAGAGGAGGAGAGAGAACAGAAAGAGGAGGAGAGAGAACAGAAAGAGGAGAAGAGAGAACAGAAAGAGGAGGAGAAGAGAGAACAGAAAGAGGAGAAGAGAGAACAGAAAGAGGAGAAGAGAACAGAAAGAGGAGAGGAGAGAACAGAAAGAGGAGGAGAGAGAACAGAAAGAGGAGAAGAGAGAACAGAAAGAGGAGGAGAAGAGAGAACAGAAAGAGGAGAAGAGAGAACAGAAAGAGGAGAAGAGAACAGAAAGAGGAGAGGAGAGAACAGAAAGAGGAGGAGAGAGAACAGAAAGAGGAGAAGAGAGAACAGAAAGAGGAGGAGAAGAGAGAACAGAAAGAGGAGAAGAGAGAACAGAAAGAGGAGAAGAGAGAACAGAAAGAGGAGAAGAGAGAACAGAAAGAGGAGAAGAGAGAACAGAAAGAGGAGAAGAGAGAACAGAAAGAGGAGAAGAGAGAACAGAAAGAGGAGAAGAGAGAACAGAAAGAGGAGAAGAGAACAGAAAGAGGAGAAGAGAACAGAAAGAGGAGGAGAGAGAACAGAAAGAGGAGAAGAGAGAACAGAAAGAGGAGAAGAAGAGAGAACAGAAAGAGGAGAAGAGAACAGAAAGAGGAGAAGAGAGAACAGAAAGAGGAGAAGAGAAAACAGAAAGAGGAGGAGAGAGAACAGAAAGAGGAGAAGAGAACAGAAAGAGGAGAAGAGAGAACAGAAAGATGAGGAGAAGAGAACAGAAAGAGGAGAAGAGAACAGAAAGAGGAGGAGAAGAGAACAGAAAGAGGAGAGAGAACAGAAAGAGGAGGAGAAGAAAACAGAAAGAGGAGAAGAGAACAGAAAGAGGAGAAGAGAGAACAGAAAGAGGAGAAGAGAGAACAGAAAGAGGAGAAGAGAACAGAAAGAGGAGGAGAAGAGAACAGAAAGAGGAGAAGAGAGAACAGAAAGAGGAGAAGAGAGAACAGAAAGAGGAGAAGAGAGAACAGAAAGAGGAGAAGAGAGAACAGAAAGAGGAGAAGAGAACAGAAAGAGGAGAAGAGAGAACAGAAAGAGGAGAAGAGAACAGAAAGAGGAGAAGAGAGAACAGAAAGAGGAGAAGAGAGAACAGAAAGAGGAGAAGAGAGAACAGAAAGAGGAGAAGAGAACAGAAAGAGGAGGAGAGAGAACAGAAAGAGGAGAAGAGAGAACAGAAAGAGGAGAAGAGAGAACAGAAAGAGGAGAAGAGAACAGAAAGAGGAGAAGAGAGAACAGAAAGAGGAGAAGAGAACAGAAAGAGGAGAAGAGAACAGAAAGAGGAGAAGAGAACAGAAAGAGGAGAAGAGAGAACAGAAAGAGGAGAAGAGAACAGAAAGAGGAGAAGAGAACAGAAAGAGGAGAAGAGAGAACAGAAAGAGGAGAAGAGAACAGAAAGAGGAGAAGAGAGAACAGAAAGAGGAGAAGAGAACAGAAAGAGGAGAAGAGAACAGAAAGAGGAGAAGAGAGAACAGAAAGAGGAGAAGAGAGAACAGAAAGAGGAGAAGAGAACAGAAAGAGGAGGAGAAGAGAACAGAAAGAGGAGAAGAGAGAACAGAAAGAGGAGGAGAAGAGAGAACAGAAAGAGGAGGAGAGAACAGAAAGAGGAGAAGAGAGAACAGAAAGAGGAGAAGAGAGAACAGAAAGAGGAGAAGAGAGAACAGAAAGAGGAGAAGAGAGAACAGAAAGAGGAGGAGAGAGAACAGAAAGAGGAGAAGAGAGAACAGAAAGAGGAGAAGAGAACAGAAAGAGGAGAAGAGAGAACAGAAAGAGGAGAAGAGAGAACAGAAAGAGGAGAAGAGAGAACAGAAAGAGGAGAAGAGAGAACAGAAAGAGGAGAAGAGAGAACAGAAAGAGGAGGAGAGAGAACAGAAAGAGGAGAAGAGAGAACAGAAAGAGGAGAAGAGAACAGAAAGAGGAGAAGAGAGAACAGAAAGAGGAGGAGAGAACAGAAAGAGGAGAAGAGAGAACAGAAAGAGGAGAAGAGAACTGTCTGAGGACTTGGGAACCAAAATTGTGGAAAAATATCAACAATCTCCAGGTTACACGTCCATCTCCAGAGATCTAGATTTGTCTTTGTCCACAGTGCGCAACATTATCAAGAAGTTTACACCCCATGGACCTGTAGATAATCTCCCTGGGGGTGGACGGAAGAGAAAAACTGATGAAAGGTGTCACTGCAGGATAGTCCGGATGGTGGATAAGCAGCCCCAAACAAGTTCCAAAGATATTCAAGCTGTGCTGCAGGCTCAGGGAGCATCAGTATCAGCGCGAACTATCCGTCCACATATAAATGAAATGAAACGCTATGGAGGAGACCCAGGAGGACCCCACTATGGAGGAGACCCAGGAGGACCCCACTGTGGAGGAGACCCAGGAGGACCCCACTATGGAGGAGACCCAGGAGGACCCCACTGTGGAGGAGACCCAGGAGGACCCCACTATGGAGGAGACCCAGGAGGACCCCACTGTGGAGGAGACCCAGGTGGACCCCACTATGGAGGAGACCCAGGAGGACCCCACTATGGAGGAGACCCAGGAGGACCCCACTATGGAGGAGACCCAGGTGGACCCCACTATGGAGGAGACCCAGGAGGACCCCACTATGGGGGAGACCCAGGAGGATCCCACTATGGAGGAAACCCAGGAGGACCCCACTATGGAGGAGACCCAGGAGGACCCCACTATGGAGGAGACCCAGGAGGACCCCACTATGGAGGAGACCCAGGAGGACCCCACTATGTAGGAGACCCAGGAGGACCCCCCTGCTGACACAGAGACATAAAAAAACAAGACTACATTTTGCCAAAATGAACTTGTGTAACCAAAATCCTTCTGGGAAAACGTCTTGTGGACAGATGAGACAAGATAGATCTTTTTGGTAAAGCAAATCATTCTACTGTTTACCGAAAACGGAATGAGGCCTACAAAGAAAAGAGCACAGAACCTACAGTGACATATGGGGGAGGTCAGTGATGTTTTCGGTTGTTTTGCTGCCTCTGGCACTGGGGGCCTTGAATGTGTACAAGACATCATGAAATCTGAGGATTACCAATGGATTTTGGGTCGCACTGTACAGCCCAGTGTCAGAAAGCTGGGTTTGTGTCCGAGATCTTGGGTCTTCCAGCAGGACAATGACCCCAAACATACGTCAAAAAGCCCCAGAAATGGATGACAACAAAGCGCTGGAGAGTTCTGAAGTGTCAGCAATGAGTCCAGATCTAAATCCCATTGATCACCTGTGGAGAGATCTTATAATTACTGTTGGGAAAAGGCGCCGTCCAATAAGAGACCGGGAGCAGTTTGTAAAGGAAGAGTGGTCCAACATTCCAGCTGAGAGGTGTAAGAAGCTTATTGATGGTTATAGGAAGAGTGGTCCAACATTCCGGCTGAGAGGTGTAAGAAGCTTATTGATGGTTATAGGAAGAGTGGTCCAACATTCCGACTGAGAGGTGTAAGAAGCTTATTGATGCTTATAGGAAGAGTGGTCCAACATTCCGGCCGAGAGGTGTAAGAAGCTTATTGATGGTTATAGGAAGAGTGGTCCAACATTCCGACTGAGAGGAGTAAGAAGCTTATTGATGCTTATAGGAAGAGTGGTCCAACATTCCGGCTGAGAGGTGTAAGAAGCTTATTGATGGTTATAGGAAGAGTGATCCAACATTACGGCTGAGAGGTGTAAGAAGCTTATTGATGGTTATAGGAAGAGTGGTCCAACATTCCGGCTGAGAGGTGTAAGAAGCTTATTGATGCTTATAGGAAGACACTGATTTCACTTATTTTTTCCAAAGGGTGCAACCAAATATTAAGTTAAGGGGCCAATAATTGTGTCCGGACCATTTTTGGAGTTTGGTGACATTATGTCCAATTTGCTTTTTTCCTCCTTTTTTGGTTTAGTTTCAATACACACAAAGGGAATAAACATGTGTATAGCAAAACCTGTGTTACTGCAATATATATATATACAGAGGAGAGGAGATCTATATATATATATATATATATATATATATACACACAGAGGAGAGGAGATCTATATATATATATATATATATATATATATATATATATATATACACAAAGGGAATAAACATGTGTATAGCAAAACCTGTGTTACTGCAATATATATATATATACAGAGGAGAGGAGATATATATATATATATATATACAGAGGAGAGGAGATCTATATATATATATATACAGAGGAGAGGAGATCTATATATATACACAGAGGAGAGGAGATCTATATATATATATATACACAAAGGGAATAAACATGTGTATAGCAAAACCTGTGTTACTGCAATATATATATATATATATATACAGAGGAGAGGAGATCTATATATATATATACAGAGGAGAGGAGATCTATATATATATATATACACAGAGGAGAGGAGATCTATATATATATATACACACAGAGGAGAGGAGATCTATATATATATATATATATATATACAGAGGAGAGGAGATCTATATATATATATATATATATATATATATACAGAGGAGAGGAGATCTATATATATATATATATATATATACAGAGGAGAGGAGATCTATATATATATATATATATATATACACAGAGGAGAGGAGATGTATATATATATATATATATATACAGAGGAGAGGAGATCTATATATATATATATATATACAGAGGAGAGGAGATATATATATATATATATATATATATATATACAGAGGAGAGGATATATATATATATATACATATATATATATATACACACAGAGGAGAGGAGATACATATATATATATATATATATAGAGAGAGAGAGAGAGAGAGAGAGAGAGAGAGAGAGAGAGATATATAGAGAGAGATATATAGAGAGATATATAGAGAGAGAGATATATAGAGAGAGATATATAGAGAGAGATATATATATATATAGAGAGAGAGAGAGATCTATATATATATATATATATACAGAGGAGAGGAGATCTATATATATATATATACAGAGGAGAGGAGATCTATATATATATATATATATACAGAGGAGAGGAGATCTATATATATATACACAGAGGAGAGGAGATCTATATATATATATATATATATATATATATATATATATATACAGAGGAGAGGAGATCTATATATATATACACAGAGGAGAGGAGATCTATATATATATATATATATATATATATATATATATATATATATACAGAGGAGAGGAGATCTATATATATATACACAGAGGAGAGGAGATCTATATATATATATATATATATATATACAGAGGAGAGGAGATCTATATATATATACACAGAGGAGAGGAGATCTATATATATATACACAGAGGAGAGGAGATCTATATATATATATATATATACAGAGGAGAGGAGATCTATATATATATACAGAGGAGAGGAGATCTCTATATATATATATATATATATATATACAGAGGAGAGGAGATCTATATATATATATATATACAGAGGAGAGGAGATCTATATATATATATATATATATATATATATACACAGAGGAGAGGAGATCTATATATATATATACAGAGGAGAGGAGATCTATATATATATATACAGAGGAGAGGAGATCTATATATATATATATATATATATATATACAGAGGAGAGGAGATATATATATATATATATACAGAGGAGAGGAGATCTATATATATATATATATATATATACACAAAGGGAATAAACATGTGTATAGCAAAACCTGTGTTACTGCAATATATATATACAGAGGAGAGGAGATCTATATATATATATATATACAGAGGAGAGGAGATATATATATATATATATATATATATACAGAGGAGAGGAGATCTATATATATATATATATACATACAGAGGAGAGGAGATCTATATATATATACACAGAGGAGAGGAGATCTATATATATATATATATATATATATATATATATACAGAGGAGAGGAGATCTATATATATATACACAGAGGAGAGGAGATCTATATATATATATATATATATATATATACAGAGGAGAGGAGATCTATATATATATACACAGAGGAGAGGAGATCTATATATATATATATATATATATATATATATATATACAGAGGAGAGGAGATCTATATATATATACACAGAGGAGAGGCGATCTATATATATATACACAGAGGAGAGGAGATCTATATATATATATATATATATACAGAGGAGAGGAGATCTATATATATATACAGAGGAGAGGAGATCTATATATATATATATATATATATATATATACATACAGAGGAGAGGAGATCTATATATATATATATATACAGAGGAGAGGAGATCTATATATATATATATATATATATATATATATACACAGAGGAGAGGAGATCTATATATATATATACAGAGGAGAGGAGATCTATATATATATATACAGAGGAGAGGAGATCTATATATATATATATATATATATATATATATATATATACAGAGGAGAGGAGATATATATATATATATATATACAGAGGAGAGGAGATCTATATATATATACACAGAGGAGAGGAGATCTATATATATATATATATATATATACAGAGGAGAGGAGATCTATATATATATACACAGAGGAGAGGAGATCTATATATATATATACACAGAGGAGAGGAGATCTATATATATATATATATATACAGAGGAGAGGAGATCTATATATATATACACAGAGGAGAGGAGATCTATATATATATATATATATATATATATATATACACAGAGGAGAGGAGATCTATATATATATATATATATACAGAGGAGAGGAGATCTATATATATATACAGAGGAGAGGAGATCTATATATATATATATATATATATATATACATACAGAGGAGAGGAGATCTATATATATATATATATACAGAGGAGAGGAGATCTATATATATATATATATATATATATATACACAGAGGAGAGGAGATCTATATATATATATACAGAGGAGAGGAGATCTATATATATATATACAGAGGAGAGGAGATCTATATATATATATATATATATATATATATATATATACAGAGGAGAGGAGATATATATATATATATATACAGAGGAGAGGAGATCTATATATATATATATACACAAAGGGAATAAACATGTGTATAGCAAAACCTGTGTTACTGCAATATATAAATACAGAGGAGAGGAGATCTATATATATATATATATATATATATATATACAGAGGAGAGGAGATCTATATATATATATATATATATATATATATATACAGAGGAGAGGAGATCTATATATATATATATATATATATATATACACACAGAGGAGAGGAGATCTATATATATATACACACAGAGGAGAGGAGATCTATATATATATACACACAGAGGAGAGGAGATCTATATATATATATATATATATATATATATATACAGAGGAGAGGAGATCTATATATATATATATATATATATATATACAGAGGAGAGGAGATCTATATATATATATATACAGAGGAGAGGAGATCTATATATATATATATATACAGAGGAGAGGAGATCTATATATATATATATACAGAGGAGAGGAGATCTATATATATATATATATATACACAGAGGAGAGGAGATCTATATATATATATATATATATACACAAAGGGAATAAACCTGTGTTACTGCAATCCTTTCCTGTGAGAAATACTTCATTATATAGAAACATTTCAGGGGGGACAACATTTACCACCATGACTGTGTACATATACATACACATCTACATAAATACATATACACACATACAGAAATTCAGAAGGGATACAGCACCAAATAGCTGAGGACTCAGGCTGGTAGATGGAGCAAGATTTTATTTGCCATCCATGTGCAACGTTTCGGCAATAAACTGCCTTTTTCATGCTTGAAAAAGGCAGTTTATTGCCGAAACGTTGCACATGGATGGCAAATAAAATCTTGCTCCATCTACCAGCCTGAGTCCTCAGCTATTTGGTGCTGTATCCCTTCTGAATTTCTGTATGCCTTTCCGGGTTGGCATTCCCGGATGATCACCTGCACATGCTGATTTGATCGGTGCTGTCTCCCCCATCATCCATTATACACACATATATATACACACATACATACACATCTACATAAATACATATACACACATATACACACATATATACACACATCTACATAAATACATATACACACATATACACACATATATACACACATCTACATAAATACATATACACACATATATATACACACATACATACACATCTACATAAATACATATACACACATACATACACATTTACATAAATACATATACACACATATATATACACATCTACATAAATACATATACACACATATATATACACATCTACATAAATACATATACACACATACATACACATCTACATAAATACATATACACACATATATATACACATCTACATAAATACATATACACACATATACATACACATCTACATAAATACATATACACACATATATATACACATCTACATAAACACACATATATATACACATCTACATAAATACATATACACACATATATATACACATCTACATAAATACATATACACACATATATATACACATCTACATAAACACACATATATATACATACATATATATACACATCTACATAAATACATATACACACATATATATACACATCTACATAAATACATATACACACATATATACACACATCTACATAAATACATATACACACATATATATACACATCTACATAAATACATATACACACATATATATACACATCTACATAAACACACATATATATACACATCTACATAAATACATATACACACATATATATACACATCTACATAAACACACATATATATACATACATATATATACACATCTACATAAATACATATACACACATATATATACACATCTACATAAATACATATACACACATATATATACACATCTACATAAATACATATACACACATATATACACACATCTACATAAATACATATACACACATATATATACACATCTACATAAATACATATACACACACATATATACACACATCTACATAAATACATATACACACACATATATACACACATCTACATAAATACATATACACACATATATATACACATCTACATAAATACATATACACACACATATATACACACATCTACATAAATACATATACACACACATATATACACACATCTACATAAATACATATACACACATATATATACACATCTACATAAATACATATACACACATATATATACACATCTACATAAATACATATACACACACATATATACACACATCTACATAAATACATATACACACACATATATACACACATCTACATAAATACATATACACACATATATATACACATCTACATAAATACATATACACACACATATATACACACATCTACATAAATACATATACACACACATATATACACACATCTACATAAATACATATACACACATATATATACACATCTACATAAATACATATACACACACATATATACACACATCTACATAAATACATATACACACACATATATACACACATCTACATAAATACATATACACACATATATATACACATCTACATAAATACATATACACACACATATATACACACATCTACATAAATACATATACACACACATATATACACACATCTACATAAATACATATACACACACATATATACACACATCTACATAAATACATATACACACATACCGTACATATATGCAAAACAAATTTTTCTAATAAAGGGGTCACACATTAAAGGACAAGAATCATGAAGAAAAAAGAAAACGTATCCCCTTCCAAAGGATAGGAGATAAGTTTAAGATTGTGGGGGATCTAAGCACTGGGGTCTTCACCCAAAGCGGGGGCTGCCACGCTCCCTCCATATAGCTCTATGGGAGAGTTGTTCTTTGGCTCTCCCATAGAGCTATATAGAGGGGGGTGGTAGCCCCCTGCTTCAGGTGGGGGTCATGACGCTTTGCTGTGAAGGAGAGTCGGGGCTATAAACAAGAGATTGTGGGGGCCCCAGCACTCGGACCCCCCGTGATCTAAAACTTATCCCTTATACTTTGAATAGGGGATACGTTTTTTTTCATGATACTTCTCCTTTAATCCCATAGAAACCATTTTAGTTTATATTTGTGTGTAGAATAAAAGGCAGGAGCGGTGACGTCCCGGTTGTTGATTGGTTGTTGCAGGTTTGTCTTACAATAAACAATGTATTATGACTTTTATTATCCATCCATCTTTATTATGACTTTTATTATCCATGTATCTTTATTATAACTATTATATCTCTTATAACTCTGAGTGTCCGTGAGGGTCTCGCGTACGAGTCTCCGCTAAGTCTACAGCGGCCTGTGCAGGAGGACCCTCTGTAGGAGAATGTGACGGAGCACTAAAAGGACTCACTGCAAGGAAGGATCAATAAAGTCTGGGGTCCATCAGGTTCACCCTATAAAACCGACCCTGTTTGATGGCGGGGGCCACTGGAGTATCAGATGGACTTGTCTCAGGACAATCTACCAATGTGCTTGGTCTTGGTTGGTGGACTGGGGCAGTGGATGGGATCACCTCTGTGGGGGAGACCGGTGTAACAGAATCGGCAAGGGATGGACCTTCCATAGGGGGAGGGACCGGTTGGATTTCCCCAGATGTCGGTGGAGGGCTGACTGCTCTTACAGAGGTGGGTTTTGGTTGAAGGTCACATGGGGTAGAAGATGAAGATGACTGCCCGGCTCGGAGTCCTGTGGGTGACAGTATAGATTACTATATATAGGTCATGAACATATTTCACATCTGTAGATACTTGGGGGGGGGGGGGGGGGGGGGCACTCACTACAGGGAACCGTACCTGCGGTTGGTGTTGGTTGTGGCGTTGGTGATGACACATGGCCTGGCGATGTTTTAGCCTTTTTCAACAATAAATCCAGTTGGTCTTTAGACTTGTCTGGTGGACAAATTAACCAATTTTTAGTCATCTCATACAGATCTTCATGGCTATCGTCTTCTTCGTCATCTTCATCGTCGTGGCAACCTAAAATAAATGGCAACCTATCAACTACATGAAATGGAGTCATTATACTACGGCCCCCAATAAAGTCTGATTGTATTATTATATCAGTGATGTCACACAGGGGGCGGGGCTGTGATCACATGTCATTATATTACTATTATATTATATCAGTGATGTCATACAGGGGGCGGGGTTGTGATCACATGTCATTATATTACTATTATATCAGTGATGTCATACAGGGGGCGGGGCTGTGATCACATGTCATTATATTACTATTATATTATATCAGTGATGTCATACAGGGGGCGGGGCTGTGATCACATGTCATTATATTATTATTATATTATATCAGTGATGTCACACAGGGGGCGGGGCTGTGATCACATGTCATTAGAGTAGAGGCGGCCAACAGGGTCCTAGAGCCTTGATGTATCCCAACCGTATCTCATCTTGTAGGCTAGAAATACTTACCAAGGTCTTAGAGCCTCCTTTCTATTATACAGTTTTCCCCAATAATCTCATTTTGCTATAAGGGCAGGGTCATATGGAGCACATCCGCAGAGTATCTCACACACCCCATGTGACCCTGCCCTTACAGCGCCGACAGCAGTAAGAGATGGACTGCAGAGCGGCTGCACCGGGTATCTCTGTGTGTACACTCGCGGATGTGCCCCATGTGACCCTGCCCGTATACTGTCATCACTTATATCATCATTACATCACACATAGCAACGATTCATTCATTACAACAACTTCTTCTTGGGACGTTAATTTTTGTTAATTAGTGCACATGTAATACCACTATATACATTGTTTCCTCAGTATATACAGTATATACATGTAATACCACTATATACATTGTTTCCTCAGTATATACATGTAATACCACTATATACATTGTTTCCTCAGTATATACAGTATATACATGTAATACCACTATATACATTGTTTCCTCAGTATATACTGTATATACATGTAATACCACTATATACATTGTTTCCTCAGTATATACTGTATATACATGTAATACCACTATATACATTGTTTCCTCAGTATATACATGTAATACCACTATATACATTGTTTCCTCAGTATATACTGTATATACATGTAATACCACTATATACATTGTTTCCTCATTATATACATGTAATACCACTATATACATTGTTTCCTCAGTATATACTGTATATACATGTAATACCACTATATACATTGTTTCCTCAGTATATACATGTAATACCACTATATACATTGTTTCCTCAGTATATACATGTAATACCACTATATACATTGTTTCCTCAGTATATACATGTAATACCACTATATACATTGTTTCCTCAGTATATACTGTATATACATGTAATACCACTATATACATTGTTTCCTCATTATATACATGTAATACCACTATATACATTGTTTCCTCAGTATATACTGTATATACATGTAATACCACTATATACATTGTTTCCTCAGTATATACATGTAATACCACTATATACATTGTTTCCTCAGTATATACATGTAATACCACTATATACATTGTTTCCTCAGTATATACATGTAATACCACTATATACATTGTTTCCTCAGTATATACATGTAATACCACTATATACATTGTTTCCTCAGTATATACATGTAATACCACTATATACATTGTTTCCTCAGTATATACATGTTGTTACGCCGAGCGCTCCGGGTCCCCGCTCCTCCCCGGAGCGCTCGCTTCACTCTCCCCGCGGCAGCGCTCCGGTCACGTCCTCTGACCCGGGGCGCTGCGATTCCGCTGCCAGCCGGGATGCGATTCGCGATGCGGGTAGCGCCCGCTCGCGATGCGCACCCCGGCTCCCCTACCTGACTCGCTCTCCGTCTGTTCTGTCCCGGCGCGCGCGGCCCCGCTCCCTAGGGCGCGCGCGCGCCGGGTCTCTGCGATTTAAAGGGCCACTGCGCCGCTGATTGGCGCAGTGGTTCCAATTAGTGTGTTCACCTGTGCACTTCCCTATATCACCTCACTTCCCCTGCACTCCCTTGCCGGATCTTGTTGCCTTAGTGCCAGTGAAAGCGTTCCTTGTGTGTTCCTTGCCTGTGTTTCCAGACCTTCTGCCGTTGCCCCTGACTACGATCCTTGCTGCCTGCCCCGACCTTCTGCTACGTCCGACCTTGCTTTTGCCTACTCCCTTGTACCGCGCCTATCTTCAGCAGCCAGAGAGGTGAGCCGTTGCTAGTGGATACGACCTGGTCACTACCGCCGCAGCAAGACCATCCCGCTTTGCGGCGGGCTCTGGTGAAAACCAGTAGTGGCTTAGAACCGGTCCACTAGCACGGTCCACGCCAATCCCTCTCTGGCACAGAGGATCCACTACCTGCCAGCCGGCATCGTGACAGTAGATCCGGCCATGGATCCCGCTGAAGTTCCTCTGCCAGTTGTCGCTGACCTCACCACGGTGGTCGCCCAGCAGTCACAACAGATAGCGCAACAAGGCCAACAGCTGTCTCAACTGACCGTTATGCTACAACAGTTACTACCACAGCTTCAGCAGTCATCTCCTCCGCCAGCTCCTGCACCTCCTCCGCAGCGAGTGGCCGCTCCTGGGATACGCTTATCCTTGCCGGATAAATTTGATGGGGACTCTAAGTTTTGCCGTGGCTTTCTTTCCCAATGTTCCCTGCATCTGGAGATGATGTCGGACCTGTTTCCCACTGAAAGGTCTAAGGTGGCTTTCGTAGTCAGCCTTCTGTCCGGAAAAGCTCTGTCATGGGCCACACCGCTCTGGGACCGCAATGACCCCGTCACTGCCTCTGTACACTCCTTCTTCTCGGAAATCCGAAGTGTCTTTGAGGAACCTGCCCGAGCCTCTTCTGCTGAGACTGCCCTGTTGAACCTGGTCCAGGGTAATTCTTCCGTTGGCGAGTATGCCGTACAATTCCGTACTCTTGCTTCAGAATTATCCTGGAATAATGAGGCCCTCTGCGCGACCTTCAAAAAAGGCCTATCCAGCAACATTAAAGATGTTCTGGCCGCACGAGAAATTCCTGCTAATCTACATGAACTTATTCACCTAGCCACTCGCATTGACATGCGTTTTTCCGAAAGGCGTCAGGAACTCCGCCAAGATATGGACTCTGTTCGCACGAGGCGTTTCTTCTCCTCGGCTCCTCTCTCCTCTGGTCCCCTGCAATCTGTTCCTGTGCCTCCCGCCGTGGAGGCTATGCAGGTCGACCGGTCTCGCCTGACACCTCAAGAGAGGACACGACGCCGTATGGAGAACCTCTGCCTGTACTGTGCTAGTACCGAACACTTCCTGAGAGATTGTCCTATCCGTCCTCCCCGCCTGGAAAGACGTACGCTGACTCCGCACAAAGGTGAGACAGTCCTTGATGTCTACTCTGCTTCTCCACGTCTTACTGTGCCTGTGCGGATGTCTGCTGTTACGCCGAGCGCTCCGGGTCCCCGTTCCTCCCCGGAGCGCTCGCCTCATCCTCGTTGCTGCAGCGCCCCGGTCAGATCCACTGACCGGGTGCGCTGCGGTCCCGCCTCCAGCCGGGATGCGATTCGCGATGCGGGTGGCGCCCGCTCGCGATGCGCACCCCGGTCCCCGTACCTGACTCGCTCTCCGTCGGTCCTGTCCCGGCGCGCGCGGCCCCGCTCCCTAGGGCGCGCGCGCGCCGGGTCTCTGCAATTTAAAGGGCCAGTGCACCAATGTTGGTGCCTGGCCCAATCTTCCCAATTACCTATTAGTGTGATCACCTGTGCACTTCCCTATATTACCTCACTTCCCCTGCACTCCCTTGCCGGATCTTGTTGCCTTAGTGCCTAGTGAAAGCGTTCCCTTGTCTGTTCCTAGCCCGTGTTCCTGACCTCCTGCCGTTGCCCCTGACTACGATCCTTGCTGCCTGCCTCGACCTTCTGCTACGTCCGACCTTGCTTCTGCCTACTCCCTTGTACCTCGCCTATCTTCAGCATCTTCAGCAGTCAGAGAGGTGAGCCGTTGCTAGTGGATACGACCTGGTCACTACCGCAGCAGCAAGACCATCCCGCTTTGCGGCGGGCTCTGGTGAAAACCTGTAGTGGCTTAGAACCGGTCCACTAGCGCGGCCCTCGCCATCCCTCTCTGGCACAGAGGATCCACTACCTGCCAGCCGGCATCGTGACAGTAGATCCGGCCATGGATCCCGCTGAAGTTCCTCTGCCAGTTGTCGCTGACCTCCCTACGCTGGTCGCCCAGCAAGCTCGTCAGATCGCCCAGCAGTCGCAACAGATAGCGCAACGAGATCAACAGCTGGCATACTTGACCTCCGAGGCACTGCGTATTCAGTCACAGATACAGCAGCTGCAACCTCAGATACAGCAACAGCTACAGCTGCAACTACCATCTCCTCCGCCGGCTCCTGCAACTCCTCCGCAGCAACCGGCCGTTCCTAACCCCTGCTTGTCCCTGCCGGACAAATTTGGCGTAAAGATCGCCCAATGAGATCAACAGCTGGCATACTTGATCTCCGAGACACAGCGTCTTCAGTCACAGTTACAGCAGCTGCTGCCGCAGATACAGCAACTTCAGTCACAGCAGCTGCTGCCGCAGATACAGCAACTTCAGTCACAGCTACAGCTGCAACAACCATCTCCTCCGCCGGCTCCTGCAACTCCTCCGCAGCAACCGGCCGTTCTTAACCCCTGCTTGTCCCTGCCGGACAAGTTTGATGGGGACCGCAATGATTCTGCCACAGCCACAGTCCAGTCCTTCTTCGCTGAGGTCCGTGGTGTCTTCGAGGAGCCTGCCCGAGCTTCTTCTGCCGAGATTGCCCTGCTGAACCTGGAACAGGGTGTTTCTTCCGTTGGCGAGTACGCCATTCAGTTCCGTGCTCTTGCTTACGAGTTGTCCTGGAATAGTGAGGTTCTCTGCGCGACCTTTAAAAAAGGCCTATCCAGCAACATTAAAGATGTTCTGGCCGCACGAGAGACTCCTGCTGACCTACATGAACTCATTCATCTTGCCACTCGCATTGACATGCGTTCTTCCGGATGGCGTCTGGAGCTCCGCCTGGATATGGACTTTGTTCGCACGAAGCGTTTTTTCTCCCCGGCTCCTCTCTCCTCTGGTCCTCTGCAATCCGTTCCTGTGCTTCCCGCCACGGAGGCTATGCAAGTTGACCGGTCTCGCTTGACACCTCAAGAGAGGACACGACGCCGCATGGAGAATCTTTGCCTGTACTATGCCGGTACCGAACACTTCCTGAAGGATTGTCCTATCCGTCCTCCCCGCCTGGAAAGACGTACGCTGACTCCGCACAAAGGTGACACAGTTCTTGATGTCAACTCTGCTTCTCCACGCCTTACTGTGCCTGTGCGGATATCTGCCTCTACCTTCTCCTTCTCTACTATGGTCTTCTTGGATTCCGGATCTGCAGGAAAAATTTTTTTGGCCTCTCTCATCAACAGGTTCTACGTCCCCGTGACCAGTCTCGCCAGACCCCTCTACATCTATTGTATTAACAATGAAAGATTGGACTGTCTCATGCGTTTCCGCACAGAACCCCTCCTAATGTGCATCGGACCTCATCACGGAAAAATTGACTTTTTTTTCCTCAGGTTCTTTGGCCCCAAGAAGAGGGGGAGACCCAAGGGGGGGGGTACTGTTACGCCGAGCGCTCCGGGTCCCCGTTCCTCCCCGGAGCGCTCGCCTCATCCTCGTTGCTGCAGCGCCCCGGTCAGATCCACTGACCGGGTGCGCTGCGGTCCCGCCTCCAGCCGGGATGCGATTCGCGATGCGGGTGGCGCCCGCTCGCGATGCGCACCCCGGTCCCCGTACCTGACTCGCTCTCCGTCGGTCCTGTCCCGGCGCGCGCGGCCCCGCTCCCTAGGGCGCGCGCGCGCCGGGTCTCTGCAATTTAAAGGGCCAGTGCACCAATGTTGGTGCCTGGCCCAATCTTCCCAATTACCTATTAGTGTGATCACCTGTGCACTTCCCTATATTACCTCACTTCCCCTGCACTCCCTTGCCGGATCTTGTTGCCTTAGTGCCTAGTGAAAGCGTTCCCTTGTCTGTTCCTAGCCCGTGTTCCTGACCTCCTGCCGTTGCCCCTGACTACGATCCTTGCTGCCTGCCTCGACCTTCTGCTACGTCCGACCTTGCTTCTGCCTACTCCCTTGTACCTCGCCTATCTTCAGCATCTTCAGCAGTCAGAGAGGTGAGCCGTTGCTAGTGGATACGACCTGGTCACTACCGCCGCAGCAAGACCATCCCGCTTTGCGGCGGGCTCTGGTGAAAACCTGTAGTGGCTTAGAACCGGTCCACTAGCGCGGCCCTCGCCATCCCTCTCTGGCACAGAGGATCCACTACCTGCCAGCCGGCATCGTGACATCTGCCTCTGCCTTCTCCTTCTCTACAGTGGCCTTCTTGGACTCTGGATCTGCAGGAAATTTTATTTTGGCCTCTCTCGTCAACAGGTTCAACATCCCGGTGACCAGTCTCGCCAGACCCCTCTACATCAATTGTGTAAATAATGAAAGATTGGACTGTACCATACGTTTCCGCACGGAGCCCCTTCTTATGAGCATCGGATCTCATCATGAGAGGATTGAACTTTTGGTCCTCCCCAATTGCACCTCGGAAATTCTCCTTGGACTTCCCTGGCTTCAACTTCATTCCCCTACCCTGGATTGGTCCACTGGGGAGATCAAGAGTTGGGGGTCCTCTTGTTCCAAGAACTGTCTAAAACCGGTTCCCAGTAACCCTTGCCGTAACTCTGTGGTTCCTCCAGTAACCGGTCTCCCTAAGGCCTATATGGACTTCGCGGATGTTTTCTGCAAAAAACAAGCTGAGACTCTACCTCCTCACAGGCCTTATGATTGCCCTATCGACCTCCTCCCGGGCACTACTCCACCCCGGGGCAGAATTTATCCTCTCTCTGCCCCAGAGACTCTTGCCATGTCCGAATACGTCCAGGAGAATCTAAAAAAGGGCTTTATCCGTAAATCCTCCTCTCCTGCCGGAGCCGGATTTTTCTTTGTGTCCAAAAAAGATGGCTCCCTACGTCCTTGCATTGACTACCGCGGTCTTAATAAAATCACGGTTAAGAACCGCTACCCCTTACCCCTCATCTCTGAACTCTTTGATCGCCTCCAAGGTGCCCACATCTTCACTAAATTGGACTTAAGAGGCGCCTATAACCTCATCCGCATCAGAGAGGGGGACGAGTGGAAAACGGCATTTAACACCAGAGATGGACACTTTGAGTATCTGGTCATGCCCTTTGGACTGTGCAACGCCCCTGCCGTCTTCCAAGACTTTGTCAATGAAATTTTTCGTGATCTGTTATACTCCTGTGTTGTTGTATATCTGGACGATATCCTAATTTTTTCTGCCAATCTAGAAGAACACCGCCAGCATGTCCGTATGGTTCTTCAGAGACTTCGTGACAACCAACTCTATGCCAAAATTGAGAAATGTCTGTTTGAATGCCAATCTCTTCCTTTTCTAGGATATTTGGTCTCTGGCCAGGGACTACAGATGGATCCAGACAAACTCTCTGCCGTCTTAGATTGGCCACGCCCCTCCGGACTCCGTGCTATCCAACGCTTTTTGGGGTTCGCCAATTATTACAGGCAATTTATTCCACATTTTTCTACCATTGTGGCTCCTATCGTGGCTTTAACCAAAAAAAATGCTGATCCCAAGTCCTGGCCTCCTCAAGCAGAAGACGCCTTTAAACGACTCAAGTCTGCCTTTTCTTCGGCTCCCGTCCTCTCCAGACCTGACCCTTCCAAACCCTTCCTATTGGAGGTTGATGCCTCCTCAGTGGGAGCTGGAGCTGTTCTTCTACAAAAAAATTCTTCCGGGCATGCTGTCACTTGTGGTTTTTTCTCTAGGACCTTCTCTCCAGCGGAGAGGAACTACTCCATCGGGGATCGAGAGCTTCTAGCCATTAAATTAGCACTTGAGGAATGGAGGCATCTGCTGGAGGGATCAAGTTCTCCTGTTATTATCTACACCGACCACAAGAACCTCTCCTACCTCCAGTCTGCCCAACGGCTGAATCCTCGCCAGGCCCGGTGGTCTCTGTTCTTTGCCCGATTTAATTTTGAGATTCACTTTCGTCCTGCCGATAAGAACATTAGGGCCGATGCTCTCTCTCGTTCCTCGGATGCCTCAGAAGTTGAACTCTCTCCGCAACACATCATTCCTCCTGACTGCCTGATTTCCACTTCTCCAGCCTCCATCAGGCAGACTCCTCCAGGAAAGACCTTTGTTTCTCCTCGCCAACGCCTCGGAATCCTCAAATGGGGTCACTCCTCCCATCTCGCAGGTCATGCGGGTATCAAGAAATCTGTGCAACTCATCTCCCGCTTCTATTGGTGGCCGACTCTGGAGACGGATGTTGTGGACTTTGTGCGAGCCTGCACTATCTGTGCCCGGGATAAGACTCCTCGCCAGAAGCCCGCTGGTTTTCTTCATCCTCTGCCTGTCCCCGAACAGCCTTGGTCTCTGATTGGTATGGATTTTATTACTGATTTACCCCCTTCCCGTGGCAACACTGTTATTTGGGTGGTCGTTGATCGATTCTCCAAAATGGCACATTTCATCCCTCTTCCTGGTCTTCCTTCTGCGCCTCAGTTGGCTAAACAATTTTTTGTACACATTTTTCGTCTTCACGGGTTGCCTACGCAGATTGTCTCGGATAGAGGCGTCCAATTCGTGTCTAAATTCTGGAGGGCTCTCTGTAAACAACTCAAGATTAAATTAAATTTTTCTTCTGCATATCATCCCCAGTCCAATGGACAAGTAGAAAGGATTAACCAGATCTTGGGTGATTATTTGCGACATTTTGTTTCCTCCCGCCAGGATGACTGGGCAGATCTCCTCCCATGGGCCGAATTCTCGTATAACTTCAGGGTCTCTGAGTCTTCCTCCAAATCCCCATTTTTCGTGGTGTACGGCCGTCACCCTCTTCCCCCCCTCCCTACTCCCTTGCCCTCTGGTCTGCCCGCTGTGGATGAAATTTCTCGTGACCTTTCCATCATATGGAGAGAGACCCAAAATTCTCTCTTACAGGCTTCATCACGCATGAAGAAGTTCGCGGATAAGAAAAGAAGAGCTCCCCCCGTTTTTTCCCCTGGAGACAAGGTATGGCTCTCCGCTAAATATGTCCGCTTCCGTGTCCCTAGCTACAAGTTGGGACCACGCTATCTTGGTCCTTTCAAAATTTTGTGTCAAATTAATCCTGTCTCTTATAAACTTCTTCTTCCTCCCTCTCTTCGTATCCCTAATGCCTTTCACGTCTCTCTTCTCAAACCACTCATCCTCAACCGTTTTTCTCCCAAATCTGTTCCTCCCACTCCTGTTTCCGGCTCCTCGGACATCTTCTCGGTCAAAGAAATTTTAGCTGCCAAAAAGGTCAGAGGGAAAAATTTTTTTTTAGTGGACTGGGAGGGTTGTGGTCCTGAAGAGAGATCCTGGGAACCTGAGGACAACATCCTAGACAAAAGTCTGCTCCTCAGGTTCTCAGGCTCTAAGAAGAGGGGGAGACCCAAGGGGGGGGGTACTGTTACGCCGAGCGCTCCGGGTCCCCGCTCCTCCCCGGAGCGCTCGCTTCACTCTCCCCGCGGCAGCGCTCCGGTCACGTCCTCTGACCCGGGGCGCTGCGATTCCGCTGCCAGCCGGGATGCGATTCGCGATGCGGGTAGCGCCCGCTCGCGATGCGCACCCCGGCTCCCCTACCTGACTCGCTCTCCGTCTGTTCTGTCCCGGCGCGCGCGGCCCCGCTCCCTAGGGCGCGCGCGCGCCGGGTCTCTGCGATTTAAAGGGCCACTGCGCCGCTGATTGGCGCAGTGGTTCCAATTAGTGTGTTCACCTGTGCACTTCCCTATATCACCTCACTTCCCCTGCACTCCCTTGCCGGATCTTGTTGCCTTAGTGCCAGTGAAAGCGTTCCTTGTGTGTTCCTTGCCTGTGTTTCCAGACCTTCTGCCGTTGCCCCTGACTACGATCCTTGCTGCCTGCCCCGACCTTCTGCTACGTCCGACCTTGCTTTTGCCTACTCCCTTGTACCGCGCCTATCTTCAGCAGCCAGAGAGGTGAGCCGTTGCTAGTGGATACGACCTGGTCACTACCGCCGCAGCAAGACCATCCCGCTTTGCGGCGGGCTCTGGTGAAAACCAGTAGTGGCTTAGAACCGGTCCACTAGCACGGTCCACGCCAATCCCTCTCTGGCACAGAGGATCCACTACCTGCCAGCCGGCATCGTGACACATGTAATACCACTATATACATTGTTTCCTAAGTATATACTGTATATACATGTAATACCACTATATACATTGTTTCCTCATTATATACATGTAATACCACTATATACATTGTTTCCTCAGTATATACAGTATATACATGTAATACCACTATATACATTGTTTCCTCAGTATATACATGTAATACCACTATATACATTGTTTCCTCATTATATACATGTAATACCACTATATACATTGTTTCCTCAGTATATACAGTATATACATGTAATACCACTATATACATTGTTTCCTCAGTATATACATGTAATACCACTATATACATTGTTTCCTCAGTATATACATTGTTTCCTCAGTATATACATGTAATACCACTATATACATTGTTTCCTCAGTATATACAGTATATACATGTAATACCACTATATACATTGTTTCCTCAGTATATACATGTAATACCACTATATACATTGTTTCCTCAGTATATACATGTAATACCACTATATACATTGTTTCCTCAGTATATACAGTATATACATGTAATACCACTATATACATTGTTTCCTCAGTATATACAGTATATACATGTAATACCACTATATACATTGTTTCCTCAGTATATACAGTATATACATGTAATACCACTATATATATACAGAAGGGATATACTAGTTCGCCATCCCAAATCAGGACCATCCCCTAGAAAAAACTAATAATTAATTAACATAATTGCTGGGTTGGGCCAGAGGCTCCATATCGGTACCCAGCACCCCATGCTCATTGTAGTTTTCTAGTCCTCACCAGATGTGGATCATTCCACTTTTTAGGGATTCTTTGGCCTTGCGGGGACTTGGCTACAACATTTGGCCAGTGCGGGGTCTCGGGCCTTGGAAAATTCTACCCGTGCGGGGTCCTGGTAAGAATTAAAGGTAGCAGGTATGTTCTGGAGTGGGGTCCCGGAGTTACTACAGTGGTCCCTCAACATACGATGGTAATCCATTCCAAATGAACCATCGTTTGTTGAAACCATCGTATGTTGAGGGAACCGTGCAATGTAAAGTATAGGACAGTGGTCTACAACCTGCTGTCCAGGCATGCTGGGAGTTGTAGTTTTGCAACATCTGGAGGTCCGTAGGTTGAAGACCACTGGTAATGGAGGTTATAATCACGTGTCCCCGCCCTTCGGACCGTCACCGCTCATCACCGCTGCCCTGGATGTCGCCTTCCATCGCTGTTGCCGCGTCCCCAGGGTGTTGCCGCGTCTTCAGGGTGCCGGCAAGGCTTCTGCTTCCCCGGCATCCTCACTCTCACATCACCGCCATCACGTCGCTACGCACGCCGCTCCTATTGGATGACGGGACGGCGTGCGCGTGATGACGGCGATTGAGAGCATCGACGATGCAGGGGATCCCGAAGAGGACGTGCCGGAGCCCCGAGGACAGGTAAGTGATCTTCAGCGGACCACACAGGGCACCGTAAACGGCTATCCGGTGGCAGCTGAAGCAGGCCATCGTATGTTGAAATGATCGTATGTCGAGGCCATCGTAGGTCGGGGGGTCACTGTACTTTAAAATAACCAGTGCGGGTTCCTGGTTATCTGAGTGGTAAAGATGCTCGTTCCTTATATTACCAGTGCGGGGTCCTAGTTATCAAATGATTTAATATTCTAGTCTTTATTTTCCCAGTGCGGGGTCCTGGTGTCAAAGGCTAGCTTATGTTGCCAGTGCGGGGTCCTGGTTTCAAAGGCTAGCTTATGTTGCCAGTGCGGGGTCCTGGTGTCAAAAGCTAGCTTATGTTGCCAGTGCGGGGTCCTGGTGTCAAAGGCTAGCTTATGTTGCCAGTGCGGGGTCCTGGTGTCAAAGGCTAGCTTATGTTGCCAGTGCGGGGTCCTGGTTTTCTCAGCCGCCTCTTTTTATAATGTGCCGGTGCGGAGATGTAATACTTATGTGTGTACTTTCTCTTTGCAGAGTATTATCTCCGGTGCTGCGTTCCGGATCTGATTGGTGCACGGCGCCTGTCACTTTCCTTGCAGTACATTCTTCTAATAAAAAGTATTCTGGCCTAGGGTTCTTACTCTTAACTTGCTCCTCCGCCGGCATCTTCTCTGGGCTCCCTGGTACATCATCTCCTGCAGTGCTGGTGTGCGCGCGGCCCCCAGCTGTTGCCGTCTTGTCGGCTGGCTGGGCGCACGCATGTGACGTCACTTAGTGATCCAGCGCTGCGGGGAGGCGGCGGGAGGAAGCCTTATCGGGTCAGATCCTGAGCTGCTCCGGTCTCTCTGAACTGGGCAGGCGGGTTCTAGGTCTGGGTCAGGAATAAGGAGGTCCAAGACAAAAGCACGGATGCTGTATATCTTGTGAACAACCCTTACCGGACGACTGCCCTTATGACGACTGCGATAATTACCAAGATAAAAATAAAACAACTGATAGAAAGGATAAAAGAAGCATCAGTCGTCTGCAGAAGCTTCAGGAAGGTCGGCCATCTGACTTATGTGACATCTGCTCACCATCGGAGAGACCTCCTACTTTTGCGTCAGAGGCTAAATCCTTTTTTCGTCGGTTCCGTGAACATTTTTCAGACAATAAATCTTTGACCAAAAGGAAGAAACGGGTTCGGAAAGGAAGCTTCCTCCTCGGACTCTTCTTCTAACTCAGCAAAAACAAAGCGCTCTGCGCAAAAAGGTAAGAGCAGGAAGAAGTATGCTAGAAAATTAATCACACAAAAGGAATAAAGAAGAAAATGCGGAGCAGCTCACCAAGTCCAAAGTAGGTAGTTGAAGATGTCACATCGCGGTCAGGCGGTAGGAGAGCAGGGAGGCCGTGATGGTACGGGGGGAATCAGGCGTCGGGCCACAGCCGTAAGTCACACTTTTGTGCCCTTCCTTTTGAACCAGACAAGCTAATCGGTAAACGGTTAGACAAGGTGCTGAGACAAAACAAAAAGTACAAGCAACTGGCCCTGCCTCAGTTCTTTCGTAAACCATTTAGGAAATTTCAGGGACAAGGTGCCAGATCTGGATTTCGTAAAAGACAATTCCAGAACAGAGGCAAGAAGTTTGAGCCCAGATATCAAGACAAAAATAAGAAGAGACAGTCTGGTTGTTACAGTTGCGCTCCGGCCGGACTGGCCAGCCGTGAGCGCTTTCTGTTGCCGGCGGGGCTGTGATTCACATCGCGGGACGCGCCCGCATGTGAATCTCAGTCCGCTATTATTTACGGTCCTGTGTCTAGTTGTGGACCTACAACAGATGAAAATCTTCACGCCAGAAGACAAGATTGCGCACATAAGATCCGAGGTCCGGAAGTTGTGTCGCACTCCAAAGGTGTCCATCAGAAGAGCAATGAGTATTCTAGGAATCCTGACTGCTTCCATAGAGGCTGTACCGTGGGCCAAAGCTCATTTCAGAGGATTCCAACTCGAGATCCTAAAACTAGGGTACAAGGAATGGACTTCACTAGCATCTTTCATCAAAATATCTTCCAGAGTCCGCCGGGAACTTCTATGGTGGACGATCCGTTCCAACTTGAACCAAGGGAAAAAGTTTCTCAGCGATCAGCAGGTTACCATTACTACAGATGCCTCTGCCACTGGATGGGGTGCCCATTTAGAGGACAAGTGGATCCAAGATTCTTGGTCAGCAGTTATTGTTACGCCGAGCGCTCCGGGTCCCCGCTCCTCCCCGGAGCGCTCGCTACACTCTCGTTACTGCAGCGCCCTGGTCGGATCCACTGACCGGGTGCGCTGCGATACTGCCTCCAGCCGGGATGCGATTCGCGATGCGGGTGGCGCCCGCTCGCGATGCGCACCCCGGCTCCCGTACCTGACTCGCTCTCCGTCGGTCCTGTCCCGGCGCGCGCGGCCCCGCTCCCTAGGGCGCGCGTGCGCCGGGTCTCTGCGATTTAAAGGGCCACTGCGCCGCTGATTGGCGCAGTGGTTCTAATTAGTGTGTTCACCTGTGCACTCCATATATATACCTCACTTTCCCTGCACTCCCTCGCCGGATCTTGTTGCCCTTGTGCCTAGTGAAAGCGTTCCCTTGTGTGTTCCTAGCCTGTGTTCCAGACCTCCTGCCGTTGCCCCTGACTACGATCCTTGCTGCCTGCCCCGACCTTCTGCTACGTCCGACCTTGCTTCTGTCTACTCCCTTGTACCGCGCCTATCTTCAGCAGTCAGAGAGGTTGAGCCGTTGCTAGTGGATACGACCTGGTCACTACCGCCGCAGCAAGACCATCCCGCTTTGCGGCGGGCTCTGGTGAATACCAGTAGTGACTTAGAACCGATCCACTAGCACGGTCCACGCCAATCCCTCTCTGGCACAGAGGATCCACCTCCTGCCAGCCGGCATCGTGACAGTAGATCCGGCCATGGATCCCGCTGAAGTACCTCTGCCAGATGTCGCTGACCTCACCACGGTGGTCACCCAGCAGTCACAACAGATAGCGCAACAAGGCCACCAGCTGTCTCAACTGACCGTGATGCTACAGCAGCTACTACCACAGCTTCAGCAATCATCTCCTCCGCCAGCTCCTGCACCTCCTCCGCAGCGAGTGGCCGCTTCAGGCCTACGACTATCCTTGCCGGATAAATTTGATGGGGACTCTAAGTTTTGCCGTGGCTTTCTTTCACAATGTTCCCTGCACTTGGAGATGATGTCGGACCAGTTTCCTACTGAAAGGTCTAAGGTGGCTTTCGTAGTCAGCCTTCTGTCTGGAAAAGCTCTGTCATGGGCCACACCGCTCTGGGACCGCAATGACCCCGTCACTGCCTCTGTACACTCCTTCTTCTCTGAAATTCGTAGTGTCTTTGAGGAACCTGCCCGAGCCTCCTCTGCTGAGACTGCCCTGCTGAACCTGGTCCAGGGTAATTCTTCCGTTGGCGAGTACGCCATACAATTCCGTACTCTTGCTTCTGAACTATCCTGGAATAATGAGGCCCTCTGCGCGACCTTTAAAAAAGGCCTATCCAGCAACATTAAAGATGTTCTGGCCGCACGAGAAATTCCTGCTAATCTACATGAACTCATTCATCTTGCCACTCGCATTGACATGCGTTTTTCCGAAAGGCGTCAGGAGCTCCGCCAGGATATGGACTTTGTTCGCACGAGGCATTTTTTCTCCCCGGCTCCTCTCTCCTCTGGTCCTCTGCAATCCTTTCCTGTGCCTCCCGCCGTGGAGGCTATGCAAGTTGACCGGTCTCGCCTGACACCTCAAGAGAGGACACGACACCGCATGGAGAATCTCTGCCTGTACTGTGCCGGTACCAAACACTTCCTGAAGGATTGTCCTATCCGTCCTCCCCGCCTGGAAAGACGCACGCAGACTCCGCACAAAAGTGAGACAGTCCTTGATGTCAACTCTGCTTCTCCACGTCTTACTGTGCCTGTGCGGATATCTGCATCTACCTTCTCCTTCTCTACTATGGCCTTCTTGGATTCCGGATCTGCAGGAAACTTTATTTTGGCCTCTCTCATCAACAGGTTCAACATCCCGGTAACCAGTCTCGCCAGGCCCCTCTACATCAATTGTGTTAACTATGAAAGATTGGACTGTACCATACGTTACCGCACGGAGCCCCTTCTAATGTGCATCGGACCTCATCAAGAAAAAATTGAGTTCTTGGTCCTCCCCAATTGCACTTCCGTAATTCTCCTTGGACTACCGTGGCTCCAACGCCATTCCCCAACCCTGGATTGGTCCACGGGGGAGATCAAGAGCTGGGGTATCTCTTGTTTCAAGGACTGCCTTAAACCGGTTCCCAGTACTCCCTGCCGTGACCCTGTGGTTCCCCCTGTAACCGGTCTCCCTAAGGCCTATATGGACTTTGCTGATGTGTTTTGCAAAAAACAAGCTGAGACTCTACCTCCTCACAGGCCTTATGACTGTCCTATTGACCTCCTCCCGGGCACTACTCCACCCCGGGGCAGAATTTATCCTCTGTCCGCCCCAGAGACTCTTGCTATGTCTGAGTACATCCAGGAAAATTTAAAAAAGGGGTTTATCCGCAAATCCTCCTCTCCTGCCGGAGCTGGATTTTTCTTTGTGTCCAAAAAAGATGGCTCCCTACGTCCTTGCATTGACTACCGCGGTCTTAATAAAATCACGGTAAAGAACCGCTACCCTCTACCTCTTATCTCTGAACTCTTTGATCGCCTCCAAGGTGCCCACATCTTTACCAAACTGGACTTAAGAGGTGCTTATAATCTCATCCGCATCAGGGAGGGGGATGAATGGAAAACGGCATTTAACACTAGAGATGGACACTTTGAGTATCTGGTCATGCCCTTTGGCCTGTGCAACGCCCCTGCCGTCTTCCAAGACTTTGTTAATGAAATTTTTCGTGATCTCTTATATTCCTGTGTTGTTGTGTATCTGGACGATATTCTGATTTTTTCTGCCAACCTAGAAGAACACCGCCAGCATGTCCGCATGGTTCTTCAGAGACTTCGTGACAATCAACTTTATGCCAAAATGGAGAAATGTCTGTTTGAATGTCAATCTCTTCCTTTCCTAGGATACTTGGTCTCTGGCCAGGGACTACAAATGGATCCAGACAAACTCTCTGCCGTCTTAGATTGGCCACGCCCCTCCGGACTCCGTGCTATCTAACGTTTTTTGGGGTTCGCCAATTATTACAGACAATTTATTCCACATTTTTCCACCATTGTGGCTCCTATCGTGGCTTTAACCAAGAAGAATGCCAATCCTAAGTCCTGGCCTCCTCAAGCGGAAGACGCCTTTAAACGGCTCAAGTCGGCCTTTTCTTCTGCTCCCGTGCTCTCCAGACCGGACCCATCTAAACCCTTCCTATTGGAGGTTGATGCCTCCTCAGTAGGAGCTGGAGCGGTTCTTCTACAAAAAAATTCTTCCGGGCATGCTGTTACCTGTGGTTTTTTTTCTAGGACCTTCTCTCCGGCGGAGAGGAACTACTCCATCGGGGATCGAGAGCTACTGGCCATTAAATTAGCACTTGAGGAATGGAGGCATCTGCTGGAGGGATCTAAATTTCCAGTTATTATTTACACCGATCACAAGAATCTCTCCTATCTCCAGTCTGCCCAACGGCTGAATCCTCGCCATGCCAGGTGGTCTCTGTTCTTTGCCCGGTTTAATTTTGAAATTCACTTTCGCCCTGCCGATAAGAACATCAGGGCCGATGCTCTCTCTCGTTCCTCGGATGCCTCAGAAGTAGAGCTCTCTCCGCAACACATCATTCCTCCTGACTGCCTGATCTCCACTTCTCCAGCCTCCATCAGGCAAACTCCTCCAGGGAAGACCTTCGTCTCTCCACGCCAACGCCTCGGAATCCTCAAATGGGGTCACTCCTCCCATCTCGCAGGCCATGCGGGCATCAAGAAATCCGTGCAACTCATCTCTCGTTTCTATTGGTGGCCGACTCTGGAGACGGATGTTGTTGATTTTGTGCGGGCCTGCACTGTCTGTGCCCGGGACAAGACTCCTCGCCAGAAGCCTGCTGGTCTCCTTCACCCTCTGCCTGTCCCCGAACAGCCTTGGTCTCTGATTGGTATGGACTTTATTACTGACTTACCCCCATCCCGTGGCAACACTGTTGTTTGGGTGGTCGTTGATCGATTTTCCAAGATGGCACATTTTATTCCTCTTCCTGGTCTTCCTTCAGGGCCTCAGTTGGCAAAACAATTTTTTGTACACATTTTTCGTCTTCACGGGTTGCCCACGCAGATCGTCTCGGATAGAGGCGTCCAATTCGTGTCAAAATTCTGGAGGGCTCTCTGTAAACAACTCAAGATTAAATTAAACTTTTCTTCTGCTTATCATCCTCAATCCAATGGGCAAGTAGAAAGAATTAACCAGGTCCTGGGTGATTATTTACGGCATTTTGTTTCCTCCCGCCAGGATGACTGGGCAGATCTTCTACCATGGGCCGAATTCTCGTATAACTTCAGAGTCTCTGAATCTTCTTCCAAATCCCCATTTTTCGTGGTGTACGGCCGTCACCCTCTTCCCCCCCTCCCTACTCCCTTGCCCTCTGGCTTGCCCGCTGTGGATGAAATAACTCGTGATCTTTCCACCATATGGAAAGAGACCCAAAATTCTCTCTTACAGGCTTCATCACGCATGAAGAAGTTTGCTGATAAGAAAAGAAGAGCTCCCCCCATTTTTTCTCCCGGAGACAAGGTATGGCTCTCCGCTAAATATGTCCGCTTCCGTGTTCCCAGCTACAAATTGGGACCACGCTATCTTGGTCCTTTCAAAGTTTTGTGCCAGATTAATCCTGTCTCTTACAAACTTCTTCTTCCTCCCTCTCTTCGTATTCCTAATGCCTTTCATGTCTCTCTTCTTAAACCACTCATCCTCAACCGTTTCTCTGCTAAACTTATTTCTCCCACTCCTGTCTCCGGTTCTTCGGACGTCTTTCCTGTAAAGGAGATACTGGCCTCCAAAAAGGTCAGAGGGAAAACCTTTTTTCTGGTCGACTGGGAGGGCTGTGGTCCTGAAGAGAGATCCTGGGAACCTGAGGACAATATCCTAGATAAAAGTCTGGTCCTCAGGTTCTCAGGCTCAAAGAAGAGGGGGAGACCCAAGGGGGGGGTTCTGTTACGCCGAGCGCTCCGGGTCCCCGTTCCTCCCCGGAGCGCTCGCTACACTCTCGTTACTGCAGCGCCCCGGTCGGATCCACTGACCGGGTGCGCTGCGATACTGCCTCCAGCCGGGATGCGATTCGCGATGCGGGTGGCGCCCGCTCGCGATGCGCACCCCGGCTCCCGTACCTGACTCGCTCTCCGTCGGTCCTGTCCCGGCGCGCGCGGCCCCGCTCCCTAGGGCGCGCGCGCGCCGGGTCTCTGCGATTTAAAGGGCCACTGCGCCGCTGATTGGCGCAGTGGTTCTAATTAGTGTGTTCACCTGTGCACTCCATATATATACCTCACTTCCCCTGCACTCCCTCGCCGGATCTTGTTGCCCTTGTGCCTAGTGAAAGCGTTCCCTTGTGTGTTCCTAGCCTGTGTTCCAGACCTCCTGCCGTTGCCCCTGACTACGATCCTTGCTGCCTGCCCCGACCTTCTGCTACGTCCGACCTTGCTTCTGTCTACTCCCTTGTACCGCGCCTATCTTCAGCAGTCAGAGAGGTTGAGCCGTTGCTAGTGGATACGACCTGGTCACTACCGCCGCAGCAAGACCATCCCGCTTTGCGGCGGGCTCTGGTGAATACCAGTAGTGACTTAGAACCGATCCACTAGCACGGTCCACGCCAATCCCTCTCTGGCACAGAGGATCCACCTCCTGCCAGCCGGCATCGTGACAGTTATGAAGATTAAATCATCAAATTTCCGGGAATTGAATGCCATTTATCTAGCCCTCTGTTGCTTAGAGCCTTATGTCTCAGAAATCCGTATTGGTACGGACTGACAACGCCACAGCGGCATTTTACCTGACCAAACAGGGAGGTACCCGATGTCTAGCATTGCAAAACCTGTTTACAAGAATTATGGCTTGGGCAGAACCAATGGTGGTGGATCTAAAAGCAACTCATATCAAGGGGACACTGAATCACCAGGCAGATCTGCTGAGCCGGGAGACACTTCTCCCAACCGAATGATCTCTGAATCCGACCTACTTCAAGATGCTGGTAGACAAGTGGGGGTATCCAGACCTCGACATAATGGCCACTCTGGAGAACCGGAAATTGAAGAAATTGGTATCCCTGAGACCTTGGGATTATCCAGACATCCTGGATGCATTTTCAACTCCATGGAGCTAGAGGTTTGTTTACATCTTTTCTCCGGTGTTACCCAGGGTCCTCAGCAAAATCTAGAGGGAACAACCAAAGGTGATCTTGGTAACACCGTTCTGGCCACGCAAAGCCTGGTGTCCTGTGGTCCTGCAGCTCGCAGAGGGGAATTACTTCAGGTTTCCAGTAGTGCCAGATTTAACAGAAAGGATTCCTCCATCCTCATCCGGAGAGATTACATCTATCAGCTTGGTTCCTGAGAGGGAAAGATTGATCCAACAAGGTTTCTCTGCAGAGGTTGCAGAAACTCTTATGTCATCTAGAAGGTCATCCATAAATTTTGTTAATTCAAGATTATGAAGAAAGTTTCAGAGTTGGTTATCTCTGTCTAACTCTCAGGTTTCTGTTTCATTCATACTTCAAGAGGGTTATGAGAAAGGATTGAAGCCAAACACACTAAAGGTTCACATGACAGCTATTAATGCCATGACGGACGGAAAATTTACAAAATGAACCACTGATTACAAGATTTTTCAAAGCCCTGAAGAAATTAAGGCCTACCGTCTGTCCCCTGTGGCTTCCTGTGACCTGGGTCTGGTCCTAAATGCCTTAACTAGGGCTCCCTTTGAACCCATTGGAGAGATTGAGCTAAAATGGTTGTCTATGAAGTTGGTGTTCCTGATTGCTGTGACCTCAGCTAAAAGAGTCGGGGAGCTCCAGGCTCTATCTTCCAGGGAACCTTATCTAAAAATCCTGCCTGAAGGAGTGAAACTTAGGACTATGCCAGCATTTCGTCCTAAAGTATCTTCGGCTACAAAAATTAATAAGGAAACATGTCTGCCAGTATTCTTTCCAGATCCCAAGACTGAAGAAGAACAGAGATTGCATCTGCTGGATGTCAAACGCACATTGACGTGTTATCTTGGTCGAGTACAGGAGTTTCAGAAGGAAGAAAACCTCTTTGTTGTGTCTGCTGGTGTCAACAAAGGTAGTAAAGCTTCAAAGGACACTCTTGTAAGGTGGATCGGCACCGCAATTGTAGAGGCTTATTCAAGAGAAGGAAGAGAACCTCTTAAACCCTTGAAATCTCACTCGACTCGAGCTACTACGGCCTAGTGGGCAGAAAGGGAACAAGTTTCATTAATGGAAATTTATAAAGCAGCCTCCTGGTCATCATCTTCCACCTTCGCTAGGCACTACAGGCTGGATTTCCGGACCTCAAACCCAACCTTCAGCACCGGAGTGTTGTCTGCAGCTTGTAAAGATTAATCCCCCCCTTTTGGTTCTATGTTAGATCCTTTCTGTGCTGCCAGAGGGACGATGAGGAAAGTGGGTATTTTACTTACCGTAATCCTACTTTCCTCGAGTCCTGAAGGCAGCACAATACCCACCCAATAAAGATTATTTTGCATTCTATCGGTCAATTTTATTACACAATGAGCATGGGGTGCTGGGTACCTATATGGAGCGTCTGGCCCAACCCAGCAATTATGTTAATTAACTATTAGTTTTTTCTAGGGGATGGTCCTGATTTGGAATGGCGAACTAGTATATCCCTTCTGTGCTGCCTTTGAGACTCGAGGAAAGTAGAATTACGGTAAGCAAAATACCCACTATATACATTGTTTCCTCAGTATATACAGTATATAGATGTAATACCACTATATACATTGTTTCCTCAGTATATACATGTAATACCACTATATACATTGTTTCCTCAGTATATACAGTATATACATGTAATACCACTATATACATTGTTTCCTCAGTATATACATGTAATACCACTATATACATTGTTTCCTCAGTATATACAGTATATACATGTAATACCACTATATACATTGTTTCCTCAGTATATACATGTAATACCACTATATACATTTTCCTCAGTATATACATGTAATACCACTTTATACATTGTTTCCTAAGTATCTACTTATCCCATACCTTCTCTTTCTTGTTGGTACCCCTTCTTTCTGTTTCGGGATTTTCCTTTTCCTCCTTTTTTTCCTCCTTCTTCTCTTTCTCCTCCTCTTTCTCCTTCTCTTTCTCCTCCTCTTTCTCCTTCTCTTCCTCCTCCTCCTCCTCCTCCTTTTCCTCCTCTTTTCCCTCCTTTTCTTCCTCTCTGGGCTCCAGGCTGCCACTTCTGGTCCTTCTTATTCTCTGCCCATACCGCCTGGACACATTCATGGTATTTCACCGTATAGATCATCTCAAAGTTCTTAATAGTCTCCTCAGGTATACCCCAGCGAGTGAGTAAGAGATCAGAACTGAACTCCAGGAGGCGGTGAGAACGTTTACAGTTACGAAAACGACATTCTCCTCGTGTAAAGAAACCGCAAACATGAAGCCACGAACAATCCTCCCCGAGATCACATGAGTCCTGTAGATACTTCACACAAACCTGTACAACACAACAAAAAGGTGTAAAAAGATAAATAGTCCCAGCTGTCGGCACTATAACCCCAAAGCATGAAGTCCAAGTGCTTTTACCACCAGCAGGTCAGTTTGACATAAACCACGTGTGTCGGTCCTCTGCGCATAAACCAGGGCGCCCCAATACCCAAGTGTCCATCCAATAACTTGTAAAGAAGAATGGGGGACGATACCTAAAGAAATATCCTTGTCTGAGATCGGTGCTGCCCTTCATTCTTCTTTACAAGTTACTACAAAAAGGTATATTTACATATACAGACAGTATTAAAGTAGTTTTATGTTACATGTCATGAGGATAGCATGTGCCATGGTTGTGTGTCATGAACTCTGCGAACTCCCATCATCTCTTCCTCTAGACTGAGGGACAAAACTGTGTGTCTCCCGCCATCCCCTGAGGAGATTCTGCCCGGCAACAACAGCTGCACTGGAGGTTGTTTACCTATGAAGCCTTATAAGGGCAATGGAATGTGGACCATGTGATAATGTCATGTGACCTGCCTCAGGGGGAGGAAATAAGTAACTGTTGGTTCTGGTGTCTTCTCTAAGGGGACATAAGGATCACATGGTTCTGGTGTCTTCTCTGAGGGGACATAAGGATCACATGGTTCTGGTGTCTTCTCTGAGGGGACATAAGGATCACATGGTTCTGGTGTCTTCTCTGAGGGGACATAATGATCACATGGTTCTGGTGTCTTCTCTGAGGGGACATAAGGATCACATGGTTCTGGTGTCTTCTCTGAGAGGACATAAGGATCACATGGTTCTGGTGTCTTCTCTGAGGGGACATAAGGATCACATGGTTCTGGTGTCTTCTCTGAGGGGACATAGTGATCACATGGTTCTGGTGTCTTCTCTGAGAGGACATAATGATCACATGGTTCTGGGGTCTTCTCTGAGGGGACATAATGATCACATAGTTCTGGTGTCTTCTCTGAGAGGACATAAGGATCACATGGTTCTGGGGTCTTCTCTGAGGGGACATAATGATCACATGGTTCTGGGGTCTTCTCTGAGGGGACAAAAGGATCACATGGTTCTGGTGTCTTCTCTGAGGGGACATAAGGATCACATGGTTCTGGTGTCTTCTCTGAGAGGACATAATGATCACATGGTTCTGGTGTCTTCTCTGAGGGGACATAAGGATCACATGGTTCTGGGGTCTTCTCTGAGGGGACAAAAGGATCACATGGTTCTGGTGTCTTATCTGAGGGGACATAAGGATCACATGATTCTGGTGTCTTCTCTGAGAGGACATAATGATCACATGGTTCTGGTGTCTTCTCTGAGAGGACATAATGATCACATGGTTCTGGTGTCTTCTCTGAGGAGACATAAGGATCACATGGTTCTGGTATCTTCTCTGAGAGGACATACTGATCACATGGTTCTGGGGTCTTCTCTGAGGGGACATAATGATCACATGGTTCTGGTGTCTTCTCTGAGAGGACATAATGATCACATGGTTCTGGTGTCTTCTCTGAGAGGAAACAAGGATCACATGGTTCTGGTGTCTTCTCTAAGGGGACATAATGATCACATGGTTCTGGTGTCTGAGGGGACATAATGATCACATGGTTCTGGTGTCTGAGGGGACATAATGATCACATGGTTCTGGTGTCTGAGGGGACATAATGATCACATGGTTCTGGTGTCTTCTCTGAGGGTACATAAGGATCACATGGTTCTGGTGTCTTCTCTGAGAGGACATAATGATCACATGGTTCTGGTGTCTTCTCTGAGAGGAAACAAGGATCACATGGTTCTGGTGTCTTCTCTAAGGGGACATAAGGATCACATGGTTCTGGTGTCTTCTCTGAGGGGACATAATGATCACATGGTTCTGGGGTCTTCTCTGAGGGGACATAATGATCACATGGTTCTGGTGTCCTTTCTGAGAGGACATAAGGATCACATGGTTCTGGGGTCTTCTCTGAGGGGACAAAAGGATCACATGGTTCTGGTGTCTTCTCTGAGGGGACATAAGGATCACATGGTTCTGGTGTCTTCTCTGAGAGGACATAATGATCACATGGTTCTGGTGTCTTCTCTGAGGGGACATGAGGATCACATGGTTCTGGTGTCTTCTCTGAGGGGACATAAGGATCACATGGTTCTGGTGTCTTCTCTGAGGGGACATAATGATCACATGGTTCTGGTGTCTTCTCTGAGGGGACATAAGGATCACATGGTTCTGGTGTCTTCTCTGAGGGGACATAATGATCACATGGTTCTGGTGTCTTCTCTGAGGGGACATAAGGATCACATGGTCCTGGTGTCTTCTCTGAGGGGACATAATGATCACATGGTTCTGGTGTCCTTTCTGAGAGGACATAAGGATCACATGGTTCTGGTGTCTTCTCTGAGGGGACATAAGGATCACATGGTTCTGGTGTCTTCTCTGAGAGGACATAATGATCACATGGTTCTGGTGTCTTCTCTGAGGGGACATAATGATCACATGGTTCTGGTGTCTTCTCTGAGAGGACATAAGGATCACATGGTTCTGGTATCTTCTCTGAGAGGACATAATGATCACATGGTTCTGGTATCTTCTCTGAGAGGACATAATGATCACATGATCTCAGGACAACATGGAGCTACTCAATCTGGGGATAAGGGCCACTTTACATTGCATTCTTGTAAATAGTAGGCAGTATTATAGTAGTTATATTCTTGTATATAGGAGGCAGTATTATAGTAGTTATATTCTTATATATAGGAGCAGTATTATAGTAGTTATATTCTTATATATAGGAGCAGTATTATAGTAGTTATATTCTTATATATAGGAGCAGTATTATAGTAGTTATATTCTTATATACAAGAGCAGTATTATAGTAGTTATATTCTTGTATATAGGAGCAGTATTATAGTAGTTATATTCTTGTATATAGGAGCAGTATTATAGTAGTTATATTCTTGTATATAGGAGCAGTATTATAGTAGTTATATTCTTATATATAGGAGCAGTATTATAGTAGTTATATTCTTATATATAGGAGCAGTATTATAGTAGTTATATTCTTGTATATAGGAGCAGTATTATAGTAGTTATATTCTTGTATATAGGAGCAATATTATAGTAGTTATATTCTTGTAAATAGTAGGCAGTATTATAGTAGTTATATTCTTGTATATAGGAGGCAGTATTATAGTAGTTATATTCTTGTATATAGGAGCAGTATTATAGTAGTTATATTCTTGTATATAGGAGCAGAATTATAGTAGTTATATTCTTGTATATAGGAGGCAGTATTATAGTAGTTATATTCTTGTATATAGGGGGCAGTATTATAGTAGTTATATTCTTGTATATAGGAGCAGTATTATAGTAGTTATATTCTTGTATATAGGGGCAGTATTATAGTAGTTATATTCTTGTATATAGGGGCAGTATTAGAGTAGTTATATTCTTGTATATAGGGGGCAGTATTATAGTAGATATATTCTTGTATATAGGAGCAGTATTATAGTAGTTATATTCTTGTATATAGGAGGCAGTATTATAGTAGTTATATTCATGTATATAGGAGCAGTATTATAGTAGTTATATTTCTGTATAAAGGAGCAGTATTATAGTAGTTATATTCTTGTATATAGGAGCAGTATTATAGTAGTTATATTCTTCTATATAGGAGGCAGTATTATAGTAGTTATATTCTTGTATATAGGGGGCAGTATTATAGTAGTTATATTCTTGTATATAGGAGCAGTATTATAGTAGTTATATTCTTGTATATAGGGGCAGTATTATAGTAGTTATATTCTTGTATATAGGGGCAGTATTAGAGTAGTTATATTCTTGTATATAGGGGGCAGTATTATAGTAGATATATTCTTGTATATAGGAGCAGTATTATAGTAGTTATATTCTTGTATATAGGAGGCAGTATTATAGTAGTTATATTCATGTATATAGAAGGAGTATTATAGGAGTTATATTCTTGTATATAAGAGCAGTATTATAGTAGTTATATTCTTGTATATAGGAGCAGTATTATAGTAGTTATATTCTTGTATATAGGAGCAGTATTATAGTAGTTATATTCTTGTATATAGGAGGCAGTATTATAGTAGTTATATTCATGTATATAGGAGGCAGTATTATAGTAGTTATATTCTTGTATATAGGAGCAGTATTATAGTAGTTATATTCTTGTATATAGGAGGCAGTATTATAGTAGTTATATTCATGTATATAGGAGGAGTATTATAGGAGTTATATTCTTGTATATAAGAGCAGTATTATAGTAGTTATATTCTTGTATATAGGAGCAGTATTATAGTAGTTATATTCTTGTATATAGGAGCAGTATTATAGTAGTTATATTCTTGTATATAGGAGGCAGTATTATAGTAGTTATATTCATGTATATAGGAGGCAGTATTATAGTAGTTATATTCTTGTATATAGGAGCAGTATTATAGTAGTTATATTCTTGTATATAGGAGCAGTATTATAGTAGGTATATTCTTGTATATAGGAGCAGTATTATAGTAGTTATATTCTTGTATATAGGAGGCAGTATTATAGTAGTTATATTCATGTATATAGGAGGCAGTATTATAGTAGTTATATTCTTGTATATAGGAGCAGTATTATAGTAGTTATATTCTTGTATATAGGAGCAGTATTATAGTAGTTATATTCATGTATATAGGAGGCAGTATTATAGTAGTTATATTCTTGTATATAGGAGCAGTATTATAGTAGTTATATTCTTGTATATAGGAGGCAGTATTATAGTAGTTATATTCATGTATATAGGAGGCAGTATTATAGTAGTTATATTCTTGTATATAGGAGCAGTATTATAGTAGTTATATTCTTGTATATAGGAGCAGTATTATAGTAGATATATTCTTGTATATAGGAGCAGTATTATAGTAGTTATATTCTTGTATATAGGGGGCAGTATTATAGTAGTTTTCTTCCTATACATCTGTACATTATTTGCCCCGTTGTCCTGTTCTTACCCCCGGCAGCAGTTGGTTGTCGTTCTGGAGCAGGAGAATCTTTATCTCATCCTCATTCAGTCCACTGATCTCATTGGCCTTCAAGACCTTCTGGTTCTGATCTGATAAAATATCATGGGAGAACGGGCACCGGGGCCTGAAAAAGAAGAAATACACGATAATGTCTGCTTAGCCACTGTATCTAAGCTCATGTGTGATACAGTCTGCTGAGTCGCTGTATCTAAGCTAATGTGTGATACATTCGGCTGAGTCGCTGTATCTAAGCTTACGTGTGATACGGTCTGCTGAGTCGCTGTATCTAAGCTCATGTGTGATACAGTCTGCTGAGTCACTGTATCTAAGCTGATGTGTGATACAGTCTGCTGAGTCGCTGTATCTAAGCTCATGTGTGATACAGTCTGCTGAGTCGCTGTATCTAAGCTCATGTGTGATACATAGAAAAAGGATGTATAACAACAAGTGTATACAAGAACCAGTCCTCTAGAGCCAATAGAGATAAGAAATGAGAAAATAGGAAAGAAAAATAGAAAAGAGATGAAAATGGATGAAATTAAAAATTAAAAAATTCTAAAAATGATAAAAATAATACTGTAGTGAATTAAAAGATGGAAATTAGATATATATTCCTTAATAGTCCCGAATCAAAGTTGGAAACATAAAAAAGATATAACACATTTATTCATAATGTAATATACATCGGTGCACGGCCCTTACACCAGATGTATTACAAAAACATTAATAAAAAATATACAAAATGATGATATCAAAATTCTATATCACAATCAGCCACCTTTAAATCATTGTCAATTTGCTAAAGAAATGGTCTCTGATAAAGTGATGTCCGTGCAGCAGGTAATGGTATATAGAGGCCCAGACTTGTTCACAATGTTATAAAGGAGTTTCCGTAAACGCTGCACATACAGTATGGTACCTGTAGTCCGCAACGGGATGTAGTTCACGCTGTCCTGCGGTAATGATGGCGCTCGGAGCTGGCACAGAGCTGCCTCTGGCCCAGAGGTGGTTGCTCCAGCGGTCCCGGCGGGTACAGGGGGGCACGGATCTGCGTCCGGCCGTAGCGTTTGCTGGATGGTATAAACAGGTAAGTGAGCTGCGTCCTCGTGCTGGATCGGGCGCGCGATCCCAATAGTAGTCCAAGAGGAGGGTACTGCAGCGCTGCAGAGGGCTGTATCGTGGGTATCCGATAATCATAAAGGTGCTGATAGAAGTAGATAAAGATGGCGAACAGGGCTATACGCGTTTCAAGACAAAGGTCTCATTCTTCAGTAGCCAGAATTGCATAATGGTAAAGCCAACACAAGATTCGGGTTTAAATAGTGCAAGGATTGTGATGTCACAGATCTAGGAGAGACAAAAAACCTGCAAAACTGATCCATAGATACATAAATAGAAAATAGGGGAAAAGAGACAGAAAAAGAGATAGACGAAAGCTACATGGAAAGAGAGACAGAGTATACATTACTAGATAGGAGAATATATCACAGAATATATATATATATATAAAAGGAAAATGATACAAATATGCGTATATAAAGAATATATCCAAAAATAGTAGTAAGAGATAACGATGTGTAATAGTGTGATATACATCGCAATAAAATGATATATATATATTGCAAATTTGTTGTGCGAAATATAGTTAAAAAAAAAATAATAATAATAAAAAAATATAAAATAAAAAAATATATAAAAAAAAAAAAAATTTGTAGTGGGAATTATAAAAAATATTTAGATAGCAATAAAGTGTATGAGAATATAAAAAATGAATGTGGGTTGTATATGAATATGGTGGTCAAGATGGTAATGGACAATAGATAAAAAATAATAATAAAAAATGAATAATAGAAAATGACAAAAAATGACAAAAAATGAAGATGATAAAAATAATAAAAATAGAAATAAAATTAAAAATATGAGTATAAAAATAGGATTGGAAAATGGGAATACTTGTGAGACGAAATGATAAATAAATAAATAAATAATTAACGGAAATAAAAATAGAATGAAATTCAATGTGAAAATAAACATGGTAGTAATAAAATAATAATAATCATAAAAAATAAACAACAACAATTATATTTCCATTATATGTATTCTTTTTTACATTTATTTTCATCCACATTTATTTTTAGTTATATCTCCATTATTAATTTTATTTTCACATGTTTTCAATTCTCATCATTATTTTCATCTTTTTGTTTATTTTCATTTTATTTCAATCATTTTTTATTTCATTTTTTATCTTTTATTATTTATTTTTTATTTTTTATGATTATTATCATTTTATTACTACCATGTTTATTTTCACATTGAATTTCATTCTATTTTATTTCCGTTAATTATTTATTTATCATTTCGTCTCACAAGTATTCCCATTTTCCAATCCTATTTTTATACTCATATTTTTAATTTTATTTCTATTTTTATTATTTTTATCATCTTCATTTTTTGTCATTTTTTGTCATTTTCTATTATTCATTTTTTATTATTATTTTTTTATCTATTGTCCATTACCATCTTGACCACCATATTCATATACAACCCACATTCATTTTTTATATTCTCATACACTTTATTGCTATCTAAATATTTTTTATAATTCCCACTACAAATTTTTAATTTTTTTTATATTTTTTTATTTTATATTTTTTTATTATTATTATTTTTTTTTAACTATATTTCGCACAACAAATTTGCAATATATATATATCATTTTATTGCGATGTATATCACACTATTACACATCGTTATCTCTTACTACTATTTTTGGATATATTCTTTATATACGCATATTTGTATCATTTTCCTTTTATATATATATATATTCTGTGATATATTCTCCTATCTAGTAATGTATACTCTGTCTCTCTTTCCATGTAGCTTTCGTCAATCTCTTTCTCTGTCTCTTTTCCCCTATTTTCTATTTATGTATCTATGGATCAGTTTTGCAGGTTTTTTGTCTCTCCTAGATCTGTGACATCACAATCCTTGCACTATTTAAACCCGAATCTTGTGTTGGCTTTACCATTATGCAATTCTGGCTACTGAAGAATGAGACCTTTGTCTTGAAACGCGTATAGCCCTGTTCGCCATCTTTATCTACTTCTATCAGCACCTTTATCATTATCGGATACCCACGATACAGCCCTCTGCAGCGCTGCAGTACCCTCCTCTTGGACTACTATTGGGATCGCGCGCCCGATCCAGCACGAGGACGCAGCTCACTTACCTGTTTATACCATCCAGCAAACGCTACGGCCGGACGCAGATCCGTGCCCCCCTGTACCCCGCCGGGACCGCTGGAGCAACCACCTCTGGGCCGGAGGCAGCTCTGTGCCAGCTCCGAGCGCCATCATTACCGCAGGACAGCGTGAACTACATCCCGTTGCGGACTACAGGTACCATACTGTATGTGCAGCGTTTACGGAAACTCCTTTATAACATTGTGAACAAGTCTGGGCCTCTATATACCATTACCTGCTGCACGGACATCACTTTATCAGAGACCATTTCTTTAGCAAATTGACAATGATTTAAAGGTGGCTGATTGTGATATAGAATTTTGATATCATCATTTTGTATATTTTTTATTAATGTTTTTGTAATACATCTGGTGTAAGGGCCGTGCACCGATGTATATTACATTATGAATAAATGTGTTATATCTTTTTTATGTTTCCAACTTTGATTCGGGACTATTAAGGAATATATATCTAATTTCCATCTTTTAATTCACTACAGTATTATTTTTATCATTTTTAGAATTTTTTAATTTTTCTTTTCATCCATTTTCATCTCTTTTCTATTTTTCTTTCCTATTTTCTCATTTCTTATCTCTATTGGCTCTAGAGGACTGGTTCTTGTATACACTTGTTGTTATACATCCTTTTTCTATATATACCTTTAGGTCTGTGGGGTAGAGACCTACCCGGTTAACCTCGAGTCAGCACCGGCAGAGTGAGCTACACAATTCTTGTTGTATTTTCATGTGCGATACAGTTTGCTGAGTCGCTGTATCTAAGCTCATATGTGATACAGTCTGCTGAGTCGCTGTATCTAAGCTCATGTGTCATACAGTCTGCTGAGTCACTGTATCTAAGCTCATGTGTGATATAGTCTGCTGAGTCGCTGTATCTAAGCTCATGTGTGATATAGTCTGCTGAGTCGCTGTATCTAAGCTCATGTGTGATATAGTCTGTTGAGTCGCTGTATCTAAGCTCATGTGTGATATAGTCTGCTGAGTCGCTGTATCTAAGCTCATGTGTCATACAGTCTGCTGAGTCGCTGTATCTAAGCTCGTGTGTCATACAGTCTGCTGAGTCGCTGTATCTAAGCTCGTGTGTGATATAGTCTGCTGGGTCGCTGTACCTAAGCTCATGTGTGATACAGTTTGCTGAGTCGCTGTATCTAAGCTCATATGTGATACAGTCTGCTGAGTCGCTGTATCTAAGCTCATGTGTGATACAGTCTGCTGAGTCACTGTATCTAAGCTCATATGTGATACAGTCTTCTGAGTCGCTGTATCTAAGCTCATGTGTGATACAGTCTGCTGAGTCGCTGTATCTAAACTCATGTGTGATATAGTCTGCTGAGTCGCTGTATCTAAGCTCATGTGTGATACAGTCTGCTGAGTCACTGTATCTAAGCTCATGTGTCATACAGTCTGCTGAGTCGCTGTACCTAAGCTCATGTGTGATACAGTCTGCTGAGTCACTGTATTTAAGCTCATGTGTGATACAGTCTGCTGAGTCGCTGTATCTAAGCTCATGTGTGATATAGTCTGCTGAGTCGCTGTATCTAAGCTCATGTGTGATACAGTCTGCTGAGTCACTGTATCTAAGCTCATGTGTCATACAGTCTGCTGAGTTGCTGCACCTAAGCTCATGTGTGATACAGTCTGCTGAGTCGCTGTATCTAAGCTCATGTGTGATACAGTCTGCTGAGTCGCTGTACCTAAGCTCATGTGTGATACAGTCTGCTGAGTCGCTGTACCTAAGCTCATGTGTGATACAGTCTGCTGAGTAGCTGTATCTAAGCTCATGTGTGATAGTCTGCTGAGTCGCTGTATCTAAGCTCATGTGTGATACAGTCTGCTGAGTCACTGTATCTAAGCTCATGTGTGATACAGTCTTCTGAGTCGCTGTATCTAAGCTCATGTGTGATATAGTCTGCTGAGTCGCTGTATCTAAGCTCATGTGTGATATAGTCTGCTGAGTCGCTGTATCTAAGCTCATATGTGATATAGTCTGCTGAGTCGCTGTATCTAAGCTCATGTGTGATACAGTCTGCTGAGTCGCTGTATCTAAGCTCATATGTGATATAGTCTGCTGAGTCGCTGTATCTAAGCTCATGTGTGATACAGTCTGCTGAGTCGCTGTATCTAAGCTCATGTGTGATATAGTCTGCTGAGTCGCTGTATCTAAGCTCATGTGTGATATAGTCTGCTGAGTCGCTGTATCTAAGCTCATGTGTGATACAGTCTGCTGAGTCGCTGTATCTAAGCTCATATGTGATATAGTCTGCTGAGTCGCTGTATCTAAGCTCATGTGTGATACAGTCTGCTGAGTCGCTGTATCTAAGCTCATGTGTGATATAGTCTGCTGAGTCGCTGTATCTAAGCTCATGTGTGATACAGTCTGCTGAGTCGCTGTATCTAAGCTCATGTGTGATACAGTCTGTTGAGTCGCTGTATCAAAGCTCATGTGTGATACTGCTAAGGCCACTTTCACATTGCCGTAGTGTGACAGACGTCAGGGGAGTCAGGGAGAATAGCGGGGAAAAAATTCAGCAAGAGCCCCTGCTATTCCCGTAAAAACAAAGAAAACAGATCCCGGTGGCCCGTCTATTAGGAAATGGACCCGTTATTGCCCGTCTATTAGGAAATGGACCCGTTGTTCCCCGTCTATTAGGAAATGGACCCGTTGTTCCCCGTCTATTAGGAAATGGACCCGTTGTTGCCCGTCTATTAGGAAATGGACCCGTTGTTCCCCGTCTATTAGGAATGGACCCGTTGTTCCCCGTCTATAAGGAAATGGACCCGTTATTGCCCGTCTATTAGGAAATGGACCCGTTGTTCCCCGTCTATAAGGAAATGGACCCGTTGTTCCCCGTCTATAAGGAAATGGACCCGTTGTTGCCCGTCTATTAGGAAATGGACCCGTTGTTGCCCGTCTATTAGGAAATGGACCCGTTGTTCCCCGTCTATAAGGAAATGGACCCGTTGTTGCCCGTCTATTAGGAAATGGACACGTTGTTGCCCGTCTATAAGGAAATGGACCCGTTGTTCCCCGTCTATTAGGAAATGGACCCGTTGTTCCCCGTCTATTAGGAAATGGACCCGTTGTTCCCCGTCTATTAGGAAATGGACCCGTTGTTGCCCGTCTATTAGGAAATGGATCCTTTGTTCCCCGTCTATTAGGAAATGGACCCGTTGTTGCCCGTCTATTAGGAAATGGACCCGTTGTTCCTCGTCTATTAGGAAATGGACCCGTTGTTCCCCGTCTATTAGGAAATGGACCCGTTGTTCCTCGTCTATTAGGAAATGGACCCGTTGTTGCCCCTCTATTAGGAAATGGACCCGTTGTTGCCCCTCTATTAGGAAATGGACCCGTTGTTGCCCGTCTATTAGGAAATGGACCCGTTGTTCCCCGTCTATTAGGAATGGACCCGTTGTTCCCCGTCTATAAGGAAATGGACCCGTTATTGCCCGTCTATTAGGAAATGGACCCGTTGTTCCCCGTCTATAAGGAAATGGACCCGTTGTTCCCCGTCTATAAGGAAATGGACCCGTTGTTGCCCGTCTATTAGGAAATGGACCCGTTGTTGCCCATCTATTAGGAAATGGACCCGTTGTTCCCCGTCTATAAGGAAATGGACCCGTTATTGCCCGTCTATTAGGAAATGGACACGTTGTTGCCCGTCTATAAGGAAATGGACCCGTTGTTCCCCGTCTATTAGGAAATGGACCCGTTGTTCCCCGTCTATTAGGAAATGGACCCGTTGTTCCCCGTCTATTAGGAAATGGACCCGTTGTTGCCCGTCTATTAGGAAATGGATCCTTTGTTCCCCGTCTATTAGGAAATGGACCCGTTGTTGCCCGTCTATTAGGAAATGGACCCGTTGTTCCTCGTCTATAAGGAAATGGACCCGTTGTTCCCCGTCTATTAGGAAATGGACCCGTTGTTCCTCGTCTATTAGGAAATGGACCCGTTGTTGCCCCTCTATTAGGAAATGGACCCGTTGTTGCCCCTCTATTAGGAAATGGACCCGTTGTTGCCCGTCTATTAGGAAATGGACCCGTTGTTCCCCGTCTATTAGGAAATGGACCCGTTGTTGCCCGTCTATTAGGAAATGGACCCGTTGTTGCCCGTCTATTAGGAAATGGACCCGTTCTTGCCCGTCTATTAGGAAATGGACCCGTTGTTACCCGTCTATTAGGAAATGGACCCGTTGTTGCCCGTCTATTAGGAAATGGACCCGTTGTTCCCCGTCTATTAGGAAATGGACCCGTTGTTCCCCGTCTATTAGAAAAATGGACCCGTTATTGCCCGTCTATTAGGAAATGGACCCGTTGTTGCCCGTCTATTAGGAAATGGACCCGTTGTTCCCCGTCTATTAGGAAATGGACCCGTTGTTGCCCGTCTATTAGGAAATGGACCCGTTGTTACCCATCTATTAGGAAATGGACCCGTTGTTGCCCGTCTATTAGGAAATGGACCCGTTGTTACCCGTCTATTAGGAAATGGACCCGTTGTTGCCCGTGTATTAGGAAATGGACCCGTTGTTCCCCGTCTATTAGGAAATGGACCCGTTGTTGCCCGTCTATTAGGAAATGGACCCGTTCTTGCCCGTCTATTAGGAAATGGACCCGTTGTTACCCGTCTATTAGGAAATGGACCCATTGTTGCCCGTCTATTAGGAAATGGACCCGTTGTTCCCCGTCTATTAGGAAATGGACCCGTTGTTCCCCGTCTATTAGAAAAATGGACCCGTTATTGCCCGTCTATTGGGAAATGGACCCGTTGTTGCCCGTCTATTAGGAAATGGACCCGTTCTTGCCCGTCTATTAGGAAATGGACCCGTTGTTACCCGTCTATTAGGAAATGGACCCGTTGTTGCCCGTCTATTAGGAAATGGACCCGTTGTTCCCCGTCTATTAGGAAATGGACCCGTTGTTCCCCGTCTATTAGAAAAATGGACCCGTTATTGCCCGTCTATTAGGAAATGGACCCGTTGTTGCCCGTCTATTAGGAAATGGACCCGTTCTTGCCCGTCTATTAGGAAATGGACCCGTTGTTACCCGTCTATTAGGAAATGGACCCGTTGTTGCCCGTCTATTAGGAAATGGACCCGTTGTTCCCCGTCTATTAGGAAATGGACCCGTTGTTCCCCGTCTATTAGAAAAATGGACCCGTTGTTGCCCGTCTATTAGGAAATGGACCCGTTGTTGCCCGTCTATTAGGAAATGGACCCGTTGTTCCCCGTCTATTAGGAAATGGACCCGTTGTTGCCCGTCTATTAGGAAATGGACCCGTTGTTGCCCGTCTATTAGGAAATGGACCCGTTGTTCCCCGTCTATTAGGAAATGGACCTGTTGTTCCCCGTCTATTAGGAAATGGACCCGTTGTTCCTCGTCTATTAGGAAATGGACCCGTTGTTCCCCCGTCTATTAGGAAATGGACCCGTTGTTGCCCGTCTATTAGGAAATGGACCCGTTGTTGCCCGTCTATTAGGAAATGGACCCGTTGTTGCCCGTCTATTAGGAAATGGACCCGTTGTTGCCCGTCTATTAGGAAATGGACCCGTTGTTGCCCGTCTATTAGGAAATGGACCCGTTGTTGCCCGTCTATTAGGAAATGGACCCGTTGTTGCCCGTCTATTAGGAAAAGGACCCGTTGTTGCCCGTCTATTAGGAAATGGACCCGTTGTTCCCCGTCTATTAGGAAATGGACCCGTTGTTCCCCGTCTATTAGGAAATGGACCCGTTGTTGCCCGTCTATTAGGAAATGGACCCGTTGTTGCCCGTCTATTAGGAAATGGACCCGTTGTTGCCCGTCTATTAGGAAATGGACCCGTTGTTGCCCGTCTATTAGGAAATTGACCCGTTGTTGCCCGTCTATTAGGAAATGGACCCGTTGTTGCCCGTCTATTAGGAAATGGACCCGTTGTTGCCCGTCTATTAGGAAATGGACCCGTTGTTCCCCGTCTATTAGGAAATGGACCCGTTGTTTCCCGTCTATTAGGAAATGGACCCGTTGTTCCCCGTCTATTAGGAAATGGACCCGTTGTTGCCCGTCTATTAGGAAATGAACCCGTTGTTGCCCGTCTATTAGGAAATGGACCCGTTGTTCCCCGTCTATTAGGAAATGGACCCGTTGTTCCCCGTCTATTAGGAAATGGACCCGTTGTTCCCCGTCTATTAGGAAATGGACCCGTTGTTGCCCGTCTATTAGGAAATGGACCCGTTGTTGCCCGTCTATTAGGAAATGGACCCGTTGTTCCCCGTCTATTAGGAAATGGACCCGTTGTTCCCCGTCTATTAGGAAATGGACCCGTTGTTGCCCGTCTATTAGGAAATGGACCCGTTGTTGCCCTTCTATTAGGAAATGGACCCGTTGTTGCCCGTCTATTAGGAAATGGACCCGTTGTTGCCCGTCTATTAGGAAATGGACCCGTTGTTCCCCGTCTATTAGGAAATGGACCCGTTGTTTCCCGTCTATTAGGAAATGGACCCGTTGTTCCCCGTCTATTAGGAAATGGACCCGTTGTTGCCCGTCTATTAGGAAATGGACCCGTTGTTGCCCGTCTATTAGGAAATGGACCCGTTGTTCCCCGTCTATTAGGAAATGGACCCGTTGTTCCCCGTCTATTAGGAAATGGACCCGTTGTTCCCCGTCTATTAGGAAATGGACCCGTTGTTGCCCGTCTATTAGGAAATGGACCCGTTGTTGCCCGTCTATTAGGAAATGGACACGTTGTTGCCCGTCTATTAGGAAATGGACACGTTGTTGCCCGTCTATTAGGAAATGGACACGTTGTTGCCCGTCTATTAGGAAATGGACACGTTGTTGCCCGTCTATTAGGAAATGGACACGTTGTTGCCCGTCTATTAGGAAATGGACTCGTTGTTCCCCGTCTATTAGGAAATGGACCCGTTGTTCCCCGTCTATTAGGAAATGGACCCGTTGTTGCCCGTCTATTAGGAAATGGACCCGTTGTTGCCCGTCTATTAGGAAATGGACCCGTTGTTCCCCGTCTATTAGGAAATGGACCCGATGTTCCCCGTCTATTAGGAAATGGACCCGATGTTCCCCGTCTATTAGGAAATGGACCCGTTGTTCCCCGTCTATTAGGAAATGGACCCGTTGTTGCCCGTCTATTAGGAAATGGACCCGTTGTTGCCCGTCTATTAGGAAATGGACCCGTTGTTCCCCGTCTATTAGGAAATGGACCCGTTGTTGCCCGTCTATTAGGAAATGGACACGTTGTTGCCCGTCTATTAGGAAATGGACACGTTGTTGCCCGTCTATTAGGAAATGGACATGTTGTTGCCCGTCTATTAGGAAATGGACCCGTTGTTCCCCGTCTATTAGGAAATGGACCCGTTGTTCCCCGTCTATTAGGAAAAGGACCCGTTGTTGCCCGTCTATTAGGAAATGGACACGTTGTTGCCCGTCTATTAGGAAATGGACACGTTGTTGCCCGTCTATTAGGAAATGGACACGTTGTTGCCCATCTATTAGGAAATGGACCCGTTGTTGCCCGTCTATTAGGAAATGGACCCGTTGTTGCCCGTCTATTAGGAAATGGACCCGTTGTTGCCCGTCTATTAGGAAATGGACCCGTTGTTGCCCGTCTATTAGGAAATGGACCCGTTGTTGCCCGTCTATTAGGAAATGGACCCGTTGTTGCCCGTCTATTAGGAAATGGACCCGTTGTTGCCCGTCTATTAGGAAAAGGACCCGTTGTTGCCCGTCTATTAGGAAATGGACCCGTTGTTGCCCGTCTATTAGGAAATGGACCCGTTGTTCCCCGTCTATTAGGAAAAGGACCCGTTGTTGCCCGTCTATTAGGAAATGGACCCGTTGTTGCCCGTCTATTAGGAAATGGACCCGTTGTTGCCCGTCTATTAGGAAATGGACCCGTTGTTCCCCGTCTATTAGGAAAAGGACCCGTTGTTCCCCGTCTATTAGGAAATGGACCCGTTGTTGCCCGTCTATTAGGAAATGGATCCGTTGTTGCCCGTCTATTAGGAAATGGACCCGTTGTTGCCCGTCTATTAGGAAATGGACCCGTTGTTGCCCGTCTATTAGGAAATGGACCCGTTGTTGCCCGTCTATTAGGAAATGGACCCGTTGTTGCCCGTCTATTAGGAAATGGACCCGTTGTTGCCCGTCTATTAGGAAATGGACCCGTTGTTGCCCGTCTATTAGGAAATGGACCCGTTGTTCCCCGTCTATTAGGAAATGGACCCGTTGTTTCCCGTCTATTAGGAAATGGACCCGTTGTTCCCCGTCTATTAGGAAATGGACCCGTTGTTGCCCGTCTATTAGGAAATGGACCCGTTGTTGCCCGTCTATTAGGAAATGGACCCGTTGTTCCCCGTCTATTAGGAAATGGACCCGTTGTTCCCCGTCTATTAGGAAATGGACCCGTTGTTCCCCGTCTATTAGGAAATGGACCCGTTGTTGCCCGTCTATTAGGAAATGGACCCGTTGTTGCCCGTCTATTAGGAAATGGACCCGTTGTTCCCCGTCTATTAGGAAATGGACCCGTTGTTCCCCGTCTATTTGGAAATGGACCCGTTGTTGCCCGTCTATTAGGAAATGGACCCGTTGTTGCCCGTCTATTAGGAAATGGACCCGTTGTTGCCCGTCTATTAGGAAATGGACCCGTTGTTCCCCGTCTATTAGGAAATGGACCCGTTGTTTCCCGTCTATTAGGAAATGGACCCGTTGTTCCCCGTCTATTAGGAAATGGACCCGTTGTTGCCCGTCTATTAGGAAATGGACCCGTTGTTGCCCGTCTATTAGGAAATGGACCCGTTGTTCCCCGTCTATTAGGAAATGGACCCGTTGTTCCCCGTCTATTAGGAAATGGACCCGTTGTTCCCCGTCTATTAGGAAATGGACCCGTTGTTGCCCGTCTATTAGGAAATGGACCCGTTGTTGCCCGTCTATTAGGAAATGGACCCGTTGTTGCCCGTCTATTAGGAAATGGACACGTTGTTGCCCGTCTATTAGGAAATGGACACGTTGTTGCCCGTCTATTAGGAAATGGACACGTTGTTGCCCGTCTATTAGGAAATGGACACGTTGTTGCCCGTCTATTAGGAAATGGACCCGTTGTTCCCCGTCTATTAGGAAATGGACCCGTTGTTCCCCGTCTATTAGGAAATGGACCCGTTGTTGCCCGTCTATTAGGAAATGGACCCGTTGTTGCCCGTCTATTAGGAAATGGACCCGTTGTTCCCCGTCTATTAGGAAATGGACCCGATGTTCCCCGTCTATTAGGAAATGGACCCGATGTTCCCCGTCTATTAGGAAATGGACCCGTTGTTCCCCGTCTATTAGGAAATGGACCCGTTGTTGCCCGTCTATTAGGAAATGGACCCGTTGTTCCCCGTCTATTAGGAAATGGACCCGTTGTTGCCCGTCTATTAGGAAATGGACACGTTGTTGCCCGTCTATTAGGAAATGGACCCGTTGTTCCCCGTCTATTAGGAAATGGACACGTTGTTGCCCGTCTATTAGGAAATGGACACGTTGTTGCCCGTCTATTAGGAAATGGACACGTTGTTGCCCGTCTATTAGGAAATGGACCCGTTGTTCCCCGTCTATTAGGAAATGGACACGTTGTTGCCCGTCTATTAGGAAATGGACACGTTGTTGCCCGTCTATTAGGAAATGGACCTGTTGTTGCCCGTCTATTAGGAAATGGACCCGTTGTTGCCCGTCTATTAGGAAATGGACCCGTTGTTGCCCGTCTATTAGGAAATGGACCCGTTGTTGCCCGTCTATTAGGAAATGGACCCGTTGTTGCCCGTCTATTAGGAAATGGACCCGTTGTTCCCCGTCTATTAGGAAATGGACCCGTTGTTGCCCGTCTATTAGGAAATGGACCCGTTGTTGCCCGTCTATTAGGAAATGGACCCGTTGTTCCCCGTCTATTAGGAAATGGACCCTTTGTTGCCCGTCTATTAGGAAATGGACCCGTTGTTCCCCGTCTATTAGGAAAAGGACCCGTTGTTGCCCGTCTATTAGGAAATGGACCCGTTGTTGCCCGTCTATTAGGAAATGGACCCGTTGTTGCCCGTCTATTAGGAAATGGACCCGTTGTTCCCCGTCTATTAGGAAAAGGACCCGTTGTTCCCCGTCTATTAGGAAATGGACCCGTTGTTGCCCGTCTATTAGGAAATGGATCCGTTGTTGCCCCGTCTATTAGGAAATGGACCCGTTGTTGCCCGTCTATTAGGAAATGGACCCGTTGTTGCCCGTCTATTAGGAAATGGACCCGTTGTTGCCCGTCTATTAGGAAATGGACCCGTTGTTGCCCGTCTATTAGGAAATGGACCCGTTGTTGCCCGTCTATTAGGAAAAGGACCCGTTGTTGCCCGTCTATTAGGAAAAGGACCCGTTGTTGCCCGTCTATTAGGAAATGGACCCGTTGTTCCCCGTCTATTAGGAAATGGACCCGTTGTTGCCCGTCTATTAGGAAATGGACCCGTTCTTGCCCGTCTATTAGGAAATGGACCCGTTGTTCCCCGTCCAAGTCACACGAAAAAATAGACTTTAATGTCCGCTCTGGACTGGGAGCCGCGTATGGTGTGAACGGGGCCGAAGACGATTTATCTGATCCTACGATGTCTGACACAGTCCACCTGTCTGCTGTATCCAATCTTATCCACACAGGACACACGAGGACTGAGAGAGAAGGACACATGAGGACCGAGAGAGGAGGACACATGAGAACTGAGAGCGGAGGACACATGAGGACTGAGAGAGGAGGACACACGAGGACTGAGAGAGGAGGACACACGAGGACTGAGAGAGGAGGACACACGAGGACCGAGAGAGGAGGACACATGAGGACCGAGAGAGGAGGACACATGAGGACTGAGAGAGGAGGACACACGAGGACTGAGAGAGGAGGACACACGAGGACCGAGAGAGGAGGACACACGAGGACCGAGAGAGGAGGACACATGAGGACCGAGAGAGGAGGACACATGAGGACTTAGAGAGGAGGACACACGAGGACTGAGAGAGGAGGACACATGAGGACTGAGAGAGGAGGACACACGAGGACTGAGAGAGGAGGACACACGAGGACTGAGAGAGGAGGACACACGAGGACTGAGAGAGGAGGACACACGAGGACTGAGAGAGGAGGACACACGAGGACTGAGAGAGGAGGACACACGAGGACTGAGAGAGGAGAACACACGAGGACTGAGAGAGGAGAACACACGAGGACTGAGAGAGGAGGACACATGAGGACTGAGAGAGGAGGACACATGAGGACTGAGAGAGGAGGACACATGAGGACTGAGAGAGGAGGACACATGAGGACTGAGAGAGGAGGACACACGAGGACCGAGAGAGGAGGACACACGAGGACCGAGAGAGGAGGACACATGAGGACTGAGAGGAGGACACATGAGAACACCCAGAGCTCTGACTGATGTATCTCCAGAAACCAACACAAGACGCCAACAAATCTCCATCATGAATAATTCTCACAAATACTGCACCGGGGGTCACCTCCTCCTCCTCCTCCTCCTCCTCCTCCTGCACATTACTCCCTGGTCACCTCCTCCTCCTCCTCCTGCACATTACTCCCCGGTCACCTCCTCCTCCTCCTGTACATTACTCCCCGGTCACTTCCTCCTCCTCCTTCTCCTGCACATTACTCCCTGGTCACCTTCTCCTCCTCCTCCTCCTCCTCCTTCTCCTGCACATTACTCCCCGGTCACCTCCTCCTCCTCCTCCTGTACATTACTCCCTGGTCACCTCCTCCTCCTCCTCCTCCTCCTGCACATTACTCCCCGGTCACCTCCTCCTCCTCCTCCTCCTGCACATTACTCCCCGGTCACCTCCTCCTCCTCCTCCTCCTGTACATTACTCCCTGGTCACCTTCTCCTCCTCCTCCTCCTCCTCCTTCTCCTGTACATTACTCCCCGGTCACCTCCTCCTCCTCCTCCTGTACATTACTCCCCGGTCACCTCCTCCTCCTCCTGTACATTACTCCCCGGTCACCTCCTCCTCCTCCTGTACATTACTCCCCGGTCACCTCCTCCTCCTCCTGTACATTACTCCCCGGTCACCTCCTCCTCCTGTACATTACTCCCCGGTCACCTCCTCCTCCTCCAGTACATTACTCCCCAGTCACCTCCTCCTCCTCCTCCTGTACATTACTCCCTGGTCACCTCCTCCTCCTCCTGTACATTACTCCCTGGTCACCTCCTCCTGTACATTACTCCCTGGTCACCTCCTCCTCCTCCTGTACATTACTCCCCGGTCACCTCCTCCTCCTCCTGTACATTACTCCCCGGTCACCTCCTCCTCCTCCTCCTGTACATTACTCCCCGGTCACCTCCTCCTCCTCCTGTACATTACTCCCCGGTCACCTCCTCCTCCTCCTGTACATTACTCCCCGGTCACCTCCTCCTCCTCCTCCTCCTCCTGTACATTACTCCCCGGTCACCTCCTCCTCCTCCTGTACATTACTCCCCGGTCACCTCCTCCTCCTCCTGTACATTAATCCCCGGTCACCTCCTCCTCCTCCTGTACATTACTCCCCGGTCACCTCCTCCTCCTCCTGTACATTACTCCCCGGTCACCTCCTCCTCCTCCTCCTCCTCCTGTACATTACTCCCCGGTCACCTCCTCCTCCTCCTGTACATTACTCCCTGGTCACCTCCTTCTCCTCCTGTACATTACTCCCCGGTCACCTCCTCCTCCTGTACATTACTCCCCGGTCACCTCCTCCTCCTCCTCCTGTACATTACTCCCCGGTCACCTCCTCCTCCTCCTCCTGTACATTACTCCCCGGTCACCTCCCCCTCCTGTACATTACTCCCTTGTCACCTCCTCCTGTACATTACTCCCCGGTCACCTCCTCCTCCTCCTGTACATTACTCCACGGTCACCTCCTCCTCCTCCTCCTGTACATTACTCCCCGGTCACCTCCTCCTCCTCCTCCTGTACATTACTCCCCGGTCACCTCCCCCTCCTGTACATTACTCCCTGGTCACCTCCTCCTGTACATTACTCCCCGGTCACCTCCTCCTCCTCCTGTACATTACTCCCCGGTCACCTCCTCCTCCTGTACATTACTCCCCGGTCACCTCCTCCTCCTGTACATTACTCCCCGGTCACCTCCTCCTCCTGTACATTACTCCCCGGTCACCTCCTCCTCCTCCTGTACATTACTCCCCGGTCACCTCCTCCTCCTGTACATTACACCCCGGTCACCTCCCCCTCCTGTACATTACTCCCTGGTCACCTCCTCCTGTACATTACTCCCTGGTCACCTCCTCCTCCTCCTGTACATTACTCCCCGGTCACCTCCTCCTCCTCCTCCTGTACATTACTCCCCGGTCACCTCCTCCTCCTCCTGTACATTACTCCCCGGTCACCTCCTCCTCCTCCTGTACATTACTCCCCGGTCACCTCCTCCTCCTCCGGTACATTACTCCCCGGTCACCTCCTCCTCCTGTACATTACTCCCCGGTCACCTCCTCCTCCTCCTCCTGTACATTACTCCCCGGTCACCTCCTCCTCCTCTTCCTGTACATTACTCCCCGGTCACCTCCTCCTCCTCCTGTACATTACTCCCCGGTCACCTCCTCCTCTTCCTGTACATTACTCCCCGGTCACCTCCTCCTCTTCCTGTACATTACTCCCCGGTCACCTCCTCCTCCTGAACATTACTCCCCGGTCACCTCCTCCTCTTCCTGTACATTACTCCCCGGTCACCTCCTCCTCTTCCTGTACATTACTCCCCGGTCACCTCCTCCTCCTGTACATTACTCCCCGGTCACCTCCTCCTCTTGTACATTACTCCCCGGTCACCTCCTCCTCCTCCTGTACATTACTCCCCGGTCACCTCCTCCTCTTGTACATTACTCCTCGGTCACCTCCTCCTCCTCCTGTACATTACTCCCCGGTCACCTCCTACTCCTCCTGTACATTACTCCCCGGTCACCTCCTCCTCCTCCTGTACATTACTCCCCGGTCACCTCCTCCTCCTCCTGTACATTACTCCCCGGTCACCTCCTCCTCCTCCTGTACATTACTCCCTGGTCATCTCCTCCTGTACATTACTCCCCGGTCATCTCCTCCTGTACATTACTCCCCAGTCACCTCCTCCTGTACATTACTCCCCGGTCACCTCTCCCTCCTCCTGTACATTACTCCCCGGTCACCTCCTCCTCCTCCTGTACATTACTCCCCGGTCACCACCTCCTCCTCCTGTACATTACTCCCCGGTCACCTCCTCCTTCTCCTCCTGTACATTACTCCCTGGTCACCTCTTCCTCCTCCTGTACATTACTCCCTGGTCACCTCCTCCTGTACATTACTCCCTGGTCACCTCCTCCTCCTCCTGTACATTACTCCCCGGTCACCTCCTCCTCCTCCTGTACATTACTCCCCGGTCACCTCCTCCTCCTCCTCCTGTACATTACTCCCCGGTCACCTCCTCCTCCTCCTCCTCCTGTACATTACTCCCCGGTCACCTCCTCCTCCTCCTGTACATTACTCCCCGGTCACCTCCTCCTCCTGTACATTACTCCCCGGTCACCTCCTCCTCCTCCTCCTGTACATTACTCCCCGGTCACCTCCTCCTCCTCTTCCTGTACATTACTCCCCGGTCACCTCCTCCTCCTCCTGTACATTACTCCCCGGTCACCTCCTCCTCTTCCTGTACATTACTCCCCGGTCACCTCCTCCTCTTCCTGTACATTACTCCCCGGTCACCTCCTCCTCCTGAACATTACTCCCCGGTCACCTCCTCCTCTTCCTGTACATTACTCCCCGGTCACCTCCTCCTCTTCCTGTACATTACTCCCCGGTCACCTCCTCCTCCTGTACATTACTCCCCGGTCACCTCCTCCTCTTGTACATTACTCCCCGGTCACCTCCTCCTCCTCCTGTACATTACTCCCCGGTCACCTCCTCCTCTTGTACATTACTCCTCGGTCACCTCCTCCTCCTCCTGTACATTACTCCCCGGTCACCTCCTACTCCTCCTGTACATTACTCCCCGGTCACCTCCTCCTCCTCCTGTACATTACTCCCCGGTCACCTCCTCCTCCTCCTGTACATTACTCCCCGGTCACCTCCTCCTCCTCCTGTACATTACTCCCTGGTCATCTCCTCCTGTACATTACTCCCCGGTCATCTCCTCCTGTACATTACTCCCCAGTCACCTCCTCCTGTACATTACTCCCCGGTCACCTCCTCCTCCTCCTGTACATTACTCCCCGGTCACCTCTCCCTCCTCCTGTACATTACTCCCCGGTCACCTCCTCCTCCTCCTGTACATTACTCCCCGGTCACCACCTCCTCCTCCTGTACATTACTCCCCGGTCACCTCCTCCTTCTCCTCCTGTACATTACTCCCTGGTCACCTCTTCCTCCTCCTGTACATTACTCCCTGGTCACCTCCTCCTGTACATTACTCCCTGGTCACCTCCTCCTCCTCCTGTACATTACTCCCCGGTCACCTCCTCCTCCTCCTGTACATTACTCCCCGGTCACCTCCTCCTCCTCCTCCTGTACATTACTCCCCGGTCACCTCCTCCTCCTCCTCCTCCTGTACATTACTCCCCGGTCACCTCCTCCTCCTCCTGTACATTACTCCCCGGTCACCTCCTCCTCCTCCTCTTGTACATTACTCCCCGGTCACCTCCTCCTCCTCCTGTACATTACTCCCCGGTCACCTCCTCCTACTCCTGTACATTACTACCCGGTCACCTCCTCCTCCTCCTGTACATTACTCCCCGGTCACCTCCTCCTCCTCCTGTACATTACTCCCCGGTCACCTCCTCCTCCTCCTCCTCCTGTACATTACTCCCCGGTCACCTCCTCCTCCTCCTGTACATTACTCCCTGGTCACCTCCTCCTCCTCCTGTACATTACTCCCCGGTCACCTCCTCCTCCTGTAAATTACTCCCCGGTCACCTCCTCCTCCTCCTCCTGTACATTAATCCCCGGTCACCTCCTCCTCCTCCTCCTCCTGTACATTACTCCCTGGTCACCTCCTCCTGTACATTACTCCCCAGTCACCTCCTCCTGTACATTACTCCCCGGTCACCTCCTCCTCCTCCTCCTGTACATTACTCCCCGGTCACCTCCCCCTCCTGTACATTACTCCCTGGTCACCTCCTCCTGTACATTACTCCCCGGTCACCTCCTCCTCCTCCTGTACATTACTCCCCGGTCACCTCCTCCTCCTGTACATTACTCCCCGGTCACCTCCTCCTGTACATTACTCCCCGGTCACCTCCCCCTCCTGTACATTACTCCCTGGTCACCTCCTCCTGTACATTACTCCCCGGTCACCTCCTCCTCCTCCTGTACATTACTCCCCGGTCACCTCCTCCTCCTCCTCCTGTACATTACTCCCCGGTCACCTCCCCCTCCTGTACATTACTCCCCGGTCACCTCCTCCTCCTGTACATTACTCCCCGATCACCTCCTCCTCCTGTACATTACTCCCTGGTCACCTCCTCCTGTACATTACTCCCCGGTCACCTCCTCCTCCTCCTGTACATTACTCCCCAGTCACCTCCCCCTCCTGTACATTACTCCCCGGTCACCTCCTCCTGTACATTACTCCCCGGTCACCTCCCCCTCCTGTACATTACACCCCGGTCACCTCCTCCTGTACATTACTCCCCGGTCACCTCCTCCTCCTCCTGTACATTACTCCCCGGACACCTCCTCCTGTACATTACTCCCCGGTCACCTCCTCCTCCTGTACATTACTCCCCGGTCATCTCCTCCTGTACATTACTCCCCAGTCACCTCCTCCTGTACATTACTCCCCGGTCTCCTCCTCCTCCTCCTGTACATTACTCCCCGGTCACCTCCCCCTCCTGTACATTACTCCCTGGTCACCTCCTCCTGTACATTACTCCCCGGTCACCTCCTCCTCCTCCTGTACATTACTCCCCGGTCACCTCCTCCTCCTGTACATTACTCCCCGGTCATCTCCTCCTGTACATTACTCCCCAGTCACCTCCTCCTGTACATTACTCCCCGGTCACCTCCTCCTCCTCCTGTACATTACTCCCCAGTCACCTCCTCCTCCTCCTGTACATTACTCCCCGGTCACCTCCTCCTCCTCCTGTACATTACTCCCCGGTCACCTCCTCCTCCTCCTGTACATTACTCCCCGGTCACCTCCTCCTCCTCCTGTACATTACTCCCCGGTCACCTCCTCCTCCTCCTGTACATTACTCCCCGGTCACCTCCTCCTCCTCCTCCTCCTCCTGTACATTACTCCCCGGTCACCTCCTCCTCCTCCTGTACATTACTCCCTGGTCACCTCCTCCTCCTCCTGTACATTACTCCCCGGTCACCTCCTCCTCCTGTACATTACTCCCCGGTCACCTCCTCCTCCTCCTCCTGTACATTACTCCCCGGTCACCTCCTCCTCCTCCTCCTGTACATTACTCCCCGGTCACCTCCCCCTCCTGTACATTACTCCCTGGTCACCTCCTCCTGTACATTACTCCCCGGTCACCTCCTCCTCCTCCTGTACATTACTCCACGGTCACCTCCTCCTCCTCCTCCTGTACATTACTCCCCGGTCACCTCCTCCTCCTCCTGTACATTACTCCCCGGTCACCTCCCCCTCCTGTACATTACTCCCTGGTCACCTCCTCCTGTACATTACTCCCCGGTCACCTCCTCCTCCTCCTGTACATTACTCCCCGGTCACCTCCTCCTCCTGTACATTACTCCCCGGTCACCTCCTCCTGTACATTACTCCCCGGTCACCTCCTCCTCCTCCTCCTGTACATTACTCCCCGGTCACCTCCTCCTCCTCCTGTACATTACTCCCCGGTCACCTCCTCCTCCTCCTGTACATTACTCCCCGGTCACCTCCTCCTCCTCCGGTACATTACTCCCCGGTCACCTCCTCCTCCTCCTCCTGTACATTACTCCCCGGTCACCTCCTTCTCCTCCTCCTGTACATTACTCCCCGGTCACCTCCTCCTCCTCTTCCTGTACATTACTCCCCGGTCACCTCCTCCTCCTCCTGTACATTACTCCCCGGTCACCTCCTCCTCTTCCTGTACATTACTCCCCGGTCACCTCCTCCTCTTCCTGTACATTACTCCCCGGTCACCTCCTCCTCCTGAACATTACTCCCCGGTCACCTCCTCCTCTTCCTGTACATTACTCCCCGGTCACCTCCTCCTCTTCCTGTACATTACTCCCCGGTCACCTCCTCCTCCTCCTGTACATTACTCCCCGGTCACCTCCTCCTCCTGTACATTACTCCCCGGTCACCTCCTCCTCTTGTACATTACTCCCCGGTCACCTCCTCCTCCTCCTGTACATTACTCCCCGGTCACCTCCTCCTCTTGTACATTACTCCTCGGTCACCTCCTCCTCCTCCTGTACATTACTCCCCGGTCACCTCCTACTCCTCCTGTACATTACTCCCCGGTCACCTCCTCCTCCTCCTGTACATTACTCCCCGGTCACCTCCTCCTCCTCCTGTACATTACTCCCCGGTCACCTCCTCCTCCTCCTGTACATTACTCCCTGGTCATCTCCTCCTGTACATTACTCCCCGGTCATCTCCTCCTGTACATTACTCCCCAGTCACCTCCTCCTGTACATTACTCCCCGGTCACCTCCTCCTCCTCCTGTACATTACTCCCCGGTCACCTCCTCCTCCTCCTGTACATTACTCCCCGGTCACCACCTCCTCCTCCTGTACATTACTCCCCGGTCACCTCCTCCTCCTCCTCCTGTACATTACTTCCTGGTCACCTCCTCCTCCTCCTGTACATTACTCCCTGGTCACCTCCTCCTGTACATTACTCCTGGTCACCTCCTCCTCCTCCTGTACATTACTCCCCGGTCACCTCCTCCTCCTCCTGTACATTACTCCCCGGTCACCTCCTCCTCCTCCTGTACATTACTCCCCGGTCACCTCCTCCTCCTCCTCCTCCTCCTGTACATTACTCCCCGGTCACCTCCTCCTCCTCCTGTACATTACTCCCCGGTCACCTCCTCCTCCTCCTCTTGTACATTACTCCCCGGTCACCTCCTCCTCCTCCTGTACATTACTCCCCGGTCACCTCCTCCTACTCCTGTACATTACTCCCCGGTCACCTCCTCCTCCTCCTGTACATTACTCCCCGGTCACCTCCTTGTCCTCCTGTACATTACTCCCCGGTCACCTCCTCCTCCTCCTCCTCCTGTACATTACTCCCCGGTCACCTCCTCCTCCTCCTGTACATTACTCCCTGGTCACCTCCTCCTCCTCCTGTACATTACTCCCCGGTCACCTCCTCCTCCTGTAAATTACTCCCCGGTCACCTCCTCCTCCTCCTCCTATACATTACTCCCCGGTCACCTCCTCCTCCTCCTCCTGTACATTACTCCCCGGTCACCTCCCCCTCCTGTACATTACTAGCTGGTCACCTCCTCCTGTACATTACTCCCCGGTCACCTCCTCCTCCTCCTGTACATTACTCCCCGGTCACCTCCCCCTCCTGTACATTACTCCCTGGTCACCTCCTCCTGTACATTACTCCCCGGTCACCTCCTCCTCCTCCTGTACATTATTCCCCGGTCACCTCCTCCTCCTGTACATTACTCCCCGGTCACCTCCTCCTGTACATTACTCCCCGGTCACCTCCCCCTCCTGTACATTACTCCCTGGTCACCTCCTCCTGTACATTACTCCCCGGTCACCTCCTCTTCCTCCTGTACATTACTCCCCGGTCACCTCCTCCTCCTCCTCCTGTACATTACTCCCCGGTCACCTACCCCTCCTGTACATTACTCCCCGGTCACCTCCTCCTCCTGTACATTACTCCCCGATCACCTCCTCCTCCTGTACATTACTCCCCGGTCACCTCCTCCTCCTCCTGTACATTACTCCCCGGTCACCTCCTCCTACTCCTGTACATTACTCCCCGGTCACCTCCTCCTCCTCCTGTACATTACTCCCCGGTCACCTCCTCCTCCTCCTGTACATTACTCCCCGGTCACCTCCTCCTCCTCCTCCTCCTGTACATTACTCCCCGGTCACCTCCTCCTCCTCCTGTACATTACTCCCTGGTCACCTCCTCCTCCTCCTGTACATTACTCCCCGGTCACCTCCTCCTCCTGTAAATTACTCCCCGGTCACCTCCTCCTCCTCCTCCTGTACATTACTCCCCGGTCACCTCCTCCTCCTCCTCCTGTACATTACTCCCCGGTCACCTCCCCCTCCTGTACATTACTCCCTGGTCACCTCCTCCTGTACATTACTCCCCGGTCACCTCCTCCTCCTCCTGTACATTACTCCCCGGTCACCTCCCCCTCCTGTACATTACTCCCTGGTCACCTCCTCCTGTACATTACTCCCCGGTCACCTCCTCCTCCTCCTGTACATTACTCCCCGGTCACCTCCTCCTCCTGTACATTACTCCCCGGTCACCTCCTCCTGTACATTACTCCCCGGTCACCTCCCCCTCCTGTACATTACTCCCTGGTCACCTCCTCCTGTACATTACTCCCCGGTCACCTCCTCTTCCCCCTGTACATTACTCCCTGTTCACCTCCTCCTCCTCCTCCTGTACATTACTCCCCGGTCACCTCCCCCTCCTGTACATTACTCCCCGGTCACCTCCTCCTCCTGTACATTACTCCCCGATCACCTCCTCCTCCTGTACATTACTCCCTGGTCACCTCCTCCTGTACATTACTCCCCGGTCACCTCCTCCTCCTCCTGTACATTACTCCCCGGTCACCTCCTCCTCCTCCTGTACATTACTCCCCGGTCACCTCCCCCTCCTGTACATTACTCCCCGGTCACCTCCTCCTGTACATTACTCCCCGGTCACCTCCTCCTCCTCCTGTACATTACTCCCCGGTCACCTCCCCCTCCTGTACATTACTCCCTGGTCACCTCCTCCTCCTCCTGTACATTACTCCCCGGTCACCTCCTCCTCCTCCTGTACATTACTCCCCGGTCACCTCCTCCTCCTCCTGTACATTACTCCCCGGTCACCTCCTCCTGTACATTACTCCCCGGTCACCTCCTCCTGTACATTACTCCCCGGTCATCTCCTCCTGTACATTACTCCCCAGTCACCTCCTCCTGTACATTACTCCCCGGCCACCTCCTCCTCCTCCTGTACATTACTCCCCGGTCACCTCCTCCTCCTGTACATTACTCCCCGGTCATCTCCTCCTGTACATTACTCCCCAGTCACCTCCTCCTGTACATTACTCCCCGGTCACCTCCTCCTCCTCCTGTACATTACTCCCCGGTCACCTCCCCCTCCTGTACATTACTCCCTGGTCACCTCCTCCTGTACATTACTCCCCGGTCACCTCCTCCTCCTCCTGTACATTACTCCCCGGTCACCTCCTCCTCCTCCTGTACATTACTCCCCGGTCACCTCCTCCTCCTCCTGTACATTACTCCCCGGCCACCTCCTCCTCATCCTGTACATTACTCCCCGGTCACCTCCTCCTCCTGTACATTACTCCCCGGTCATCTCCTCCTGTACATTACTCCCCAGTCACCTCCTCCTGTACATTACTCCCCGGTCACCTCCTCCTCCTCCTGTACATTACTCCCCGGTCACCTCCTCCTCCTCCTGTACATTACTCCCCGGTCACCTCCTCCTCCTCCTGTACATTACTCCCTGGTCATCTCCTCCTGTACATTACTCCCCAGTCACCTCCTCCTGTACATTACTCCCCGGTCACCTTCTCCTCCTCCTGTACATTACTCCCCGGTCACCTCCTCCTCCTCCTGTACATTACTCCCCGGTCACCACCTCCTCCTCCTGTACATTACTCCCCGGTCACCTCCTCCTCCTCCTCCTGTACATTACTTCCTGGTCACCTCCTCCTCCTCCTGTACATTACTCCCTGGTCACCTCCTCCTGTACATTACTCCCTGGTCACCTCCTCCTCCTCCTGTACATTACTCCCCGGTCACCTCCTCCTCCTCCTGTACATTACTCCCCGGTCACCTCCTCCTCCTCCTCCTGTACATTACTCCCCGGTCACCTCCTTCTCCTCCTCCTCCTGTACATTACTCCCCGGTCACCTCCTCCTCCTCCTGTACATTACTCCCCGGTCACCACCTCCTCCTCCTGTACATTACTCCCCGGTCACCTCCTCCTCCTCTTTCTGTACATTACTCCCCGGTCACCTCCTCCTCCTCCTGTACATTACTCCCCGGTCACCTCCTCCTCTTCCTGTACATTACTCCCCGGTCACCTCCTCCTCCTGTACATTACTCCCCGGTCACCTCCTCCTCTTCCTGTACATTACTACCCGGTCACCACCTCCTCCTCCTGTACGTTACTCCCCGGTCACCTCCTCCTCCTCCTGTACATTACTCCCCGGTCACCTCCTCCTCCTCCTGTACATTACTCCCCGGTCACCTCCTTCTCCTCCTGTATATTACTCCCCGGTCACCTCCTCCTCCTGTACATTACTCCCCGGTCACCTCCTCCTCCTCCTGTACATTACTCCCCGGTCACCTCCTCCTCCTCCTCCTCCTGTACATTACTCCCCGGTCACCTCCCCCTCCTGTACATTACTCCCTGGTCACCTCCTCCTGTACATTACTCCCCGGTCACCTCCTCCTCCTCCTGTACATTACTCCCCGGTCACCTCCTCCTCCTCCTCCTGTACATTACTCCCCGGTCACCTCCCCCTCCTGTACATTACTCCCTGGTCACCTCCTCCTGTACATTACTCCCCGGTCACCTCCTCCTCCTCCTCCTGTACATTACTCCCCGGTCACCTCCTCCTCCTCCTCCTGTACATTACTCCCCGGTCACCTCCCCCTCCTGTACATTACTCCCTGGTCACCTCCTCCTGTACATTACTCCCCGGTCACCTCCTCCTCCTCCTGTACATTACTCCCCGGTCACCTCCTCCTCCTGTACATTACTCCCTGGTCACCTCCTCCTGTACATTACACCCCGGTCACCTCCCCCTCCTGTACATTACTCCCTGGTCACCTCCTCCTCCTGTACATTACTCCCCGGTCACCACCTCCTCCTCCTGTACATTACTCCCCGGTCACCTCCTCCTCCTCCTGTACATTACTCCCCGGTCACCTCCTCCTCCTGTACATTACTCCCCGGTCACCTCCTCCTGTACATTACACCCCGGTCACCTCCTCCTCCTGTACATTACTCCCTGGTCACCTCCTCCTCCTCCTGTACATTACTCCCCGGTCACCTCCTCCTCCTGTACATTACTCCCCGGTCACCTCCTCCTCCTCCTGTACATTACTCCTGGTCACCTCCTCCTCCTCCTGTACATTACTCCCCGGTCACCTCCTCCTCCTCCTGTACATTACTCCCTGGTCACCTCCTCCTCTTCCTGTACATTACTCCCCGGTCACCTCCTCCTCCTCCTCCTGTACATTACTCCCCGGTCACCTCCTCCTCCTCTTCCTGTACATTACTCCCCGGTCACCTCCTCCTCCTCCTGTACATTACTCCCCGGTCACCTCCTCCTCTTCCTGTACATTACTCCCCGGTCACCTCCTCCTCCTGTACATTACTCCCCGGTCACCTCCTCCTCTTTCTGTACATTACTACCCGGTCACCACCTCCTCCTCCTGTACGTTACTCCCCGGTCACCTCCTCCTCCTCCTGTACATTACTCCCCGGTCACCTTCTCCTCCTCCTGTACATTACTCCCCGGTCACCTCCTTCTCCTCCTGTATATTACTCCCCGGTCACCTCCTCCTCCTGTACATTACTCCCCGGTCACCTCCTCCTCCTCCTATACATTACTCCCCGGTCACCTCCTTCTCCTCCTGTATATTACTCCCCGGTCACCTCCTCCTCCTGTACATTACTCCCCGGTCACCTCCTCCTCTTGTACATTACTCCCCGGTCACCTCCTCCTCCTGTACATTACTCCCCGGTCACCTCCTCCTCCTCCTGTACATTACTCCCCGGTCACCTCCTACTCCTCCTGTACATTACTCCCCGGTCACCTCCTCCTCCTCCTGTACATTACTCCCCGGTCAACTCCTCCTCCTCCTGTACATTACTCCCCGGTCACCTCCTCCTCCTCCTGTACATTACTCCCCGGTCACCTCCTCCTGTACATTACTCCCCGGTCATCTCCTCCTGTACATTACTCCCCAGTCACCTCCTCCTGTACATTACTCCCCGGTCACCTCCTCCTCCTCCTCCTGTACATTACTCCCCGGTCACCTCCTCCTCCTCCTGTACATTACTCCCCGGTCACCTCCTCCTCCTCCTGTACATTACTCCCCGGTCACCTCCTCCTCCTCCTGTACATTACTCCCCGGTCACCTCCTCCTCCTCCTGTACATTACTCCCCGGTCACCTCCTCCTCCTCCTGTACATTACTCCCCGGTCACCTCCTCCTCCTGTACATTACTCCCCGGTCACCTCCTCCTCCTGTACATTACTCCCCGGTCACCTCCTCCTCCTGTACATTCCTCCCCGGTCACTACCTCCTCCTGTACATTACTCCCCGGTCACCCTCCTCCTCCTGTACATTACTCCCCGGTCACCTCCTCCTCCTCTTCCTGTACATTACTCCCCGGTCACCCACCTCCTCCTGTACATTACTCCCCGGTCACCTCCTCCTCCTGTACATTACTCCCCGGTCACCTCCTCCTCCTCCTGTACATTACTCCCCGGTCACCTCCTCCTCCTCCTGTACATTACTCCCCGGTCACCTCCTCCTCCTGTACATTACTCCCCGGTCACCTCCTCCTCCTCCTCCTCCTGTACATTACTCCCTGGTCACCTCCTCCTCCTCCTCCACCTGTACATTACTCCCTGGTCACCTCCTCCTCCTCCTGTACATTACTCCCCGGTCACCTCCTCCTCCTCCTGTACATTACTCCCCGGTCACCTCCTCCTCCTCCTGTACATTACTCCCCGGTCACCTCCTCCTCCTGTACATTACTCCCCGGTCACCTCCTCCTCCTGTACATTACTCCCCGGTCACCTCCTCCTCCTCCTCCTCCTGTACATTACTCCCTGGTCACCTCCTCCTCCTCCTCCTCCTCCACCTGTACATTACTCCCTGGTCACCTCCTCCTCCTCCTGTACATTACTCCCCGGTCACCTCCTCCTCCTCCTGTACATTACTCCCCGGTCACCTCCTCCTCCTGTACATTACTCCCCGGTCACCTCCTCCTCCTCCTGTACATTACTCCCTGGTCACCTCCTCCTCCTCCTCCTCCTCCACCTGTACATTACTCCCTGGTCACCTCCTCCTCCTCCTGTACATTACTCCCCGGTCACCTCCTCCTCCTCCTGTACATTACTCCCCGGTCACCTCCTCCTCCTCCTGTACATTACTCCCCGGTCACCTCCTCCTCCTGTACATTACTCTACGGTCACCTCCTCCTCCTGTACATTACTCCCCGGTCACCTCCTCCTCCTCCTCCTCCTGTACATTACTCCCTGGTCACCTCCTCCTCCTCCTCCACCTGTACATTACTCCCTGGTCACCTCCTCCTCCTCCTGTACATTACTCCCCGGTCACCTCCTCCTCCTCCTGTACATTACTCCCCGGTCACCTCCTCCTCCTCCTGTACATTACTCCCCGGTCACCTCCTCCTCCTGTACATTACTCCCCGGTCACCTCCTCCTCCTGTACATTACTCCCCGGTCACCTCCTCCTCCTCCTGTACATTACTCCCCGGTCACCTCCTCCTGTACATTACTCCCCGGTCACCTCCTCCTCCTCCTGTACATTACTCCCCGGTCACCTCCTCCTCCTCCTGTACATTACTCCCCGGTCACCTCCTCCTGTACATTACTCCCCGGTCACCTCCTCCTCCTGTACATTACTCCCCGGTCACCTCCTCCTCCTCCTGTACATTACTCCCCGGTCACCTCCTCCTGTACATTACTCCCCGGTCACCTCCTCCTCCTCCTGTACATTACTCCCCGGTCACCTCCTCCTCCTCCTCCTCCTGTACATTACTCCCCGGTCACCTCCCCCTCCTGTACATTACTCCCTGGTCACCTCCTCCTGTACATTACTCCCCGGTCACCTCCTCCTCCTCCTGTACATTACTCCCCGGTCACCTCCTCCTCCTCCTCCTGTACATTACTCCCCGGTCACCTCCCCCTCCTGTACATTACTCCCTGGTCACCTCCTCCTGTACATTACTCCCCGGTCACCTCCTCCTCCTCCTCCTGTACATTACTCCCCGGTCACCTCCTCCTCCTCCTCCTGTACATTACTCCCCGGTCACCTCCCCCTCCTGTACATTACTCCCTGGTCACCTCCTCCTGTACATTACTCCCCGGTCACCTCCTCCTCCTCCTGTACATTACTCCCCGGTCACCTCCTCCTCCTGTACATTACTCCCTGGTCACCTCCTCCTGTACATTACACCCCGGTCACCTCCCCCTCCTGTACATTACTCCCTGGTCACCTCCTCCTCCTGTACATTACTCCCCGGTCACCACCTCCTCCTCCTGTACATTACTCCCCGGTCACCTCCTCCTCCTCCTGTACATTACTCCCCGGTCACCTCCTCCTCCTGTACATTACTCCCCGGTCACCTCCTCCTGTACATTACACCCCGGTCACCTCCTCCTCCTGTACATTACTCCCTGGTCACCTCCTCCTCCTCCTGTACATTACTCCCCGGTCACCTCCTCCTCCTGTACATTACTCCCCGGTCACCTCCTCCTCCTCCTGTACATTACTCCTGGTCACCTCCTCCTCCTCCTGTACATTACTCCCCGGTCACCTCCTCCTCCTCCTGTACATTACTCCCTGGTCACCTCCTCCTCTTCCTGTACATTACTCCCCGGTCACCTCCTCCTCCTCCTCCTGTACATTACTCCCCGGTCACCTCCTCCTCCTCTTCCTGTACATTACTCCCCGGTCACCTCCTCCTCCTCCTGTACATTACTCCCCGGTCACCTCCTCCTCTTCCTGTACATTACTCCCCGGTCACCTCCTCCTCCTGTACATTACTCCCCGGTCACCTCCTCCTCTTTCTGTACATTACTACCCGGTCACCACCTCCTCCTCCTGTACGTTACTCCCCGGTCACCTCCTCCTCCTCCTGTACATTACTCCCCGGTCACCTTCTCCTCCTCCTGTACATTACTCCCCGGTCACCTCCTTCTCCTCCTGTATATTACTCCCCGGTCACCTCCTCCTCCTGTACATTACTCCCCGGTCACCTCCTCCTCCTCCTATACATTACTCCCCGGTCACCTCCTTCTCCTCCTGTATATTACTCCCCGGTCACCTCCTCCTCCTGTACATTACTCCCCGGTCACCTCCTCCTCTTGTACATTACTCCCCGGTCACCTCCTCCTCCTGTACATTACTCCCCGGTCACCTCCTCCTCCTCCTGTACATTACTCCCCGGTCACCTCCTACTCCTCCTGTACATTACTCCCCGGTCACCTCCTCCTCCTCCTGTACATTACTCCCCGGTCAACTCCTCCTCCTCCTGTACATTACTCCCCGGTCACCTCCTCCTCCTCCTGTACATTACTCCCCGGTCACCTCCTCCTGTACATTACTCCCCGGTCATCTCCTCCTGTACATTACTCCCCAGTCACCTCCTCCTGTACATTACTCCCCGGTCACCTCCTCCTCCTCCTCCTGTACATTACTCCCCGGTCACCTCCTCCTCCTCCTGTACATTACTCCCCGGTCACCTCCTCCTCCTCCTGTACATTACTCCCCGGTCACCTCCTCCTCCTCCTGTACATTACTCCCCGGTCACCTCCTCCTCCTCCTGTACATTACTCCCCGGTCACCTCCTCCTCCTCCTGTACATTACTCCCCGGTCACCTCCTCCTCCTCCTGTACATTACTCCCCGGTCACTCCTCCTCCCTGTACATTACTCCCCGGTCACCTCCTCCTCCTGTACATTCCTCCCCGGTCACTACCTCCTCCTGTACATTACTCCCCGGTCACCCTCCTCCTCCTGTACATTACTCCCCGGTCACCTCCTCCTCCTCTTCCTGTACATTACTCCCCGGTCACCCACCTCCTCCTGTACATTACTCCCCGGTCACCTCCTCCTCCTGTACATTACTCCCCGGTCACCTCCTCCTCCTCCTGTACATTACTCCCCGGTCACCTCCTCCTCCTCCTGTACAATTACTCCCCGGTCACCTCCTCCTCCTGTACATTACTCCCGGTCACCTCCTCCTCCTCCTCCTCCTGTACATTACTCCCCTGGTCACCTCCCTCCTCCTCCTCCTGTACATTACTCCCGGTCACCTCCTCCTCCTCCTGTACATTACTCCCCGGTCACCTCCTCCTCCTCCTGTACATTACTCCCCGGTCACCTCCTCCCCTCCTGTACATTACTCCCCGGTCACCCCTCCTCCTCCTGTTGTACATTACTCCCCGGTCACCTCCTCCTCCTGTACATTACTCCCCGGTCACCTCCTCCTCCTCCTCCTCCTGTACATTACTCCCTGGTCACCTCCTCCTCCTCCTCCTCCTCCACCTGTACATTACTCCCTGGTCACCTCCTCCTCCTCCTGTACATTACTCCCCGGTCACCTCCTCCTCCTCCTGTACATTACTCCCCGGTCACCTCCTCCTCCTGTACATTACTCCCCGGTCACCTCCTCCTCCTCCTGTACATTACTCCCTGGTCACCTCCTCCTCCTCCTCCTCCTCCACCTGTACATTACTCCCTGGTCACCTCCTCCTCCTCCTGTACATTACTCCCCGGTCACCTCCTCCTCCTCCTGTACATTACTCCCCGGTCACCTCCTCCTCCTCCTGTACATTACTCCCCGGTCACCTCCTCCTCCTGTACATTACTCTACGGTCACCTCCTCCTCCTGTACATTACTCCCCGGTCACCTCCTCCTCCTCCTCCTCCTGTACATTACTCCCTGGTCACCTCCTCCTCCTCCTGTACATTACTCCCCGGTCACCTCCTCCTCCTCCTGTACATTACTCCCCGGTCACCTCCTCCTCCTCCTGTACATTACTCCCCGGTCACCTCCTCCTCCTGTACATTACTCTACGGTCACCTCCTCCTCCTGTACATTACTCCCCGGTCACCTCCTCCTCCTCCTCCTCCTGTACATTACTCCCTGGTCACCTCCTCCTCCTCCTCCACCTGTACATTACTCCCTGGTCACCTCCTCCTCCTCCTGTACATTACTCCCCGGTCACCTCCTCCTCCTCCTGTACATTACTCCCCGGTCACCTCCTCCTCCTCCTGTACATTACTCCCCGGTCACCTCCTCCTCCTGTACATTACTCCCCGGTCACCTCCTCCTCCTGTACATTACTCCCCGGTCACCTCCTCCTCCTCCTGTACATTACTCCCCGGTCACCTCCTCCTGTACATTACTCCCCGGTCACCTCCTCCTCCTCCTGTACATTACTCCCCGGTCACCTCCTCCTCCTCCTGTACATTACTCCCCGGTCACCTCCTCCTGTACATTACTCCCCGGTCACCTCCTCCTCCTGTACATTACTCCCCGGTCACCTCCTCCTCCTCCTGTACATTACTCCCCGGTCACCTCCTCCTGTACATTACTCCCCGGTCACCTCCTCCTCCTCCTGTACATTACTCCCCGGTCACCTCCTCCTCCTCCTCCTCCTGTACATTACTCCCCGGTCACCTCCTCCTCCTCCTCCTCCTCCTGTACATTACTCCCCGGTCACCTCCTCCTCCTCCTGTACATTACTCCCCGGTCACCTCCTCCTCCTCCTGTACATTACTCCCCGGTCACCTCCTCCTCCTCCTGTACATTACTCCCCGGTCACCCACCTCTTGCACTTGCCCCGCAGGTAGTTACGGCACAGGTGCACTTTGTCGCACTCCTCCT